>NW_022170216.1:0-977 GCF_008728515.1 Papio anubis | reverse complement strand
TCTGTCGCCCAGGCTGGAGTGCAGTGGCCGAATCTCAGCTCACTGCAAGCTCCGCCTTCCGGGTTTACGCCATTCTCCTGCCTCAGCCTCCCGAGTAGCTGGGACTACAGGCGCCCGCCACCTCGCCCGGCTAGTTTTTTGTATTTTTTAGTAGAGATGGGGTTTCACCGTGTTAGCCAGGATGGTCTCGATCTCCTGACCTCGTGATCCTCCCGTCTCGGCCTCCCAAAGTGCTGGAATTACAGGCTTGAGCCACCGCGCCTGCCTAGCTATGATCTTGACACTGCACTCCATCCTGGGTGAGTGTGGTGTCATAATCATGGCTTACTGCAGCCTTTTTTTCTCCTTAAAAATAAAAAAATCTTAAATATGGTGTTTATGAACAAAAACATAAATAATACACAGCTAGAAGATAGGCAGTCCATCATTTTAAGAATTAAGAGAAATGAGACCTCCGTATGGCTAGAAAAAATAACAGAAGGAACTACCATGACTCCTATGAAAGGTGTCACCCCAAGTTAAAGGGTTATTGGTAAGAAATCATATCCTGTAGAGACAAAAAACAGAGCCAGCTGTTCAGAAAACACATTATGCTTAGATATAAACCCTCATGCTTATAAAAGCTACTTTTTAATGCAAGAATTAAAATGTTTCTAAATAATATTACACAGGACCATATGAAATTGCTAGTTTTGTAGGTAAAACATGGCCCCATATTGACAATTTCTCTCTCTTTTTTAATTGAGACAGAGACTTGCTCTGTCACCCAGGCTGGAGTGCACAGTGGCATGATCTCGGCTCACTGCATCCTCTGCCTCCCAGGTTCAAGTGATTTTCCTGCCTCAGCCTCCCAAGTAGCTGAGACTACAGGTGTGTGCCACCACACCCAGCTAATTTTTGTATTTTTAGTAGAGACGGGGTTTCACCATGTTAGCCAGGCTGGTCTCGAACTCCTGACCTCAGGTGATCCACCCGCT
>NW_022170215.1:0-977 GCF_008728515.1 Papio anubis | reverse complement strand
TTTTTTTTTATGGAACATAGACTTAAAAGCTTAAGTACAGGGTTTTGGATTTTTTATCTTTTTAATACTTGGTTCTATTTACTCATCCTTTACTACAAATTGGATCAATAGATTAGGGTTTTGGAAAGTTTAGCAGAGTAGAGAAGTATAGCAAACAGAATTCATTCATTTAACATTTATTGAGCACTTCCTGTGTAGCAGGCCCTGTGCTTTTAGTTGATAATTCAGAGAAATAAGGGACATGACCCCCAGATGCTTCTTGCAGAAAGAACTGGAGAAGCCATTTGTACTTAAAGCAGGAAATCCTGAAAAATTTTGTATGCCATTACCATTTTATTATTAAAGCATACAGACGTACAGTCATACACCAAAGTTTCAAAACTTTTATTATGGAGAATTTAAAACATACACAGAAGTAAAGGAGGAATACAGTGAATCGCCTTGTGCCTGTCACTAGCTGGCATACACTCATAGCCTCTTTTGTTTCTTTATATTCCTCTCCCAGTCCATTTTTGAGGGTACATTCTTGTTCCTTTCATTTTATCTGTAAATATGTTAGTACTTTCAGTGAAAGATAAGGGCTGTTTTTCTTAGAACAAATCACACAATACCACTATCATCCCAGAGTTGTTTCACAATTTTGTGTATGTGTTTGTGTGCACTGTGATTTTTTGCATCAGGATCTAAACAAGATCTACACATTACATTCAGTTGATAGGTTTTCTTTAATATCTTTTAAGCTATAGGTTTTCCTTATTTTCTTTTTTCTTTTTTTTTTTTTTTTTTTTTTGAGACGGAGTCTCGCTCTGTCGCCCAGGCTGGAGTGCAGTGGCAGGATCTCAGCTCACAGCAAGCTCCGCCTCCCGGGTTCACGTCATTCTCCTGCCTCAACCTCCCGAGTAACTGGGACTACAGGCGCCCGCCACCTCACCCGGCTAGTTTTTTGTATTTTTTAGTAGAGACGGGGTTTCACCATG
>NW_022170214.1:0-979 GCF_008728515.1 Papio anubis | reverse complement strand
TCTCTCTTCCAACTGAGATTTACTGAATATTGTGGATTAGTACGAAGATTGCCAGTGTTAGGCATCATATTCTGCTTTTGAAACTCATTAATATTTACCTGAAAAAAAAAAAAAAAGAAACTCATTAAATCCCATCGGGTGCATGGCTCACACCTGTGATCCCAACACTTTGGGAGGCTGGGGTGGGAGGATCACTTGAGCCCAGGAGTTCAAGACCAGTGTGAGCAACATAGGGAGACCTTGTCTCTACAAAAACAAAAAATAAAAATTAGCTAGGCATGGTGGTGCATGCCTTAGTCCCAGCTGCTCAGGAGGCTGAGGTGGGAAGATCGCTTGAGCCCAGGATGTCAAGGCTGCAGTGAGCTGTGATCATGCCACTGTACTCCAGCCTAGGCAACCAGAATGAGACACTGTCTCGAACAAAACAAAACAAAAAACTCCCAACTTATTCAGAAGTCCATGTACAATAGTTTGAGTTGGCTGTTTAAGATCTTCTTTAAGTATAATGTTTTTCAATATGTCAACTGAAAGTTAATTTTCCTTTAATACTCACTTGTATCATGCAATATTATGACAACAAAAAAGAAAAACTACAGAAATTGAGCATGCTCTTGTCTGCTTTCCTGGTGGTTTTGATCAATTTGTGACAATGTTTTCATTAGATTGAACTCTGTACCAAGATGACATAGCAGAAAATCTCGGTGAGGATGGACTCCTAAACTCTCCCTTCTATTTTCTTTTTTTTTTTTTTTTTGAGACGGAGTCTTGCTCTGTCGCCCAGGCTGAAGTGCAGTGGCCGGATCTCAGCTCACTGCAAGCTCCGCCTCCCGGGTTCACGCCATTCTCCTGCCTCAGCCTCCCGAGTAGCTGGGACTACAGGCGCCCGTCACCTCGCCCAGCTAGTTTTTTGTATTTTTTAGTAGAGATGGGGTTTCACCATGTTAGCCAGGATGGTCTCGATCTCCTGACCTTGTGATCA
>NW_022170213.1:0-979 GCF_008728515.1 Papio anubis | reverse complement strand
GGTGGCCGGATCTCAGCTCACTGCAAGCTCCGCCTCCTGGGTTTACGCCATTCTCCTGCCTCAGCCTCCCGAGTAGCTGGGACCACAGGCGCCCGCCACTTCGCCCGGCTAGTTTTTTGTATTTTTTAGTAGAGACGGGGTTTCACCGTGTTAGCCAGGATGGTCTCGATCTCCTGACCTCGTGATCCACCCGTCTCGGCCTCCCAAAGTGCTGGGATTACAGGCTTGAGCCACCGCGCCCGGCGGTGTATCTCTTAAGACTAACACTACTTGGATGTTCTCTTTGGATTCCTTCCTTTGATGTTGTGTCTGCAGACACTTCACTTTCTTACCAGCTTAAGAAGGCTTCCTAGGAAATATTAGCCAATACTTTTACTGTTGTTTAGGTTCCCCTTTTTGTTGAAATAAAATGACCCATTTACCTTCAGAAATTTCAAAAAATATCTAGTTTGCAGTGGTACTCTTTACTTTGCAGTGTCATTGATATACACTTTTTTTTTTTTGAGATGGAGTCTCGCTCTGTTGCCCAGGCTGGCGTGCAGTGGCACGATCTCAGCTCACTGCAACCTCTGCCTCCCGGATTCAAGCGATTCTCCTGCCTCAGCTTCTTGAGTTGCTGGGATTACAGGCATACGCCACCGTGCCTGGCTAAATTTTGTATTTTTAGTAGAGACGGGGTTTCACCATGTTGGTCAGGCTGGTCTCGAGCTCCTGACGTCCTGATCCTTCCACCTTGGCCTCCCAAAGTGCTGGGATTACAGGCATACAGGCGTGAGCCACTACGCCTGGCCGGTTTTTTTTTTGTTTTTTTTTTTTTAAGAGATGCGGTCTTGCTATGTTGTCCAGGTTGGTCCTGAACTCCTGAGCTCAAGCAGTCCTCCCAGCTTGGCCTCCCAAAGTGCTGGGATTACAGGTGTGAGCCGCTGCACCTGGCCAGATGCACTCTTTTCCTTCCTTCCTCCCTCCCTCCCTCCCTCCC
>NW_022170212.1:0-980 GCF_008728515.1 Papio anubis | reverse complement strand
GCACCTGTAGTCCCAGTTACTCAGGAGACTGAGGCAGGAGAATCACTTGAACCCAGGAGGTAGAGGTTGCAGTGAGCTGAGATTGAGGCACTGCGCTCCAGCCTGGGCTACAGAGTGAGACTCTGTCTCAAAAACAAAAACAAAAAACAAACAAAATCTCAGACTGTAACTGTCTTGCGTGCTGTTTTGACACAGCAGTTTGTGTGATGTTAGTGAATCACCCAGCCTCTCAGGGTCTGTTTCTCATCTGTGAGATTAGAGGGTTGTACTAGATCTGTGGCTTAATTTTTTTTTTTTTTTTCAAGACGGAGTCTCGCTCTGTTGCCCAGGCTGGAGTGCAGTGGTGCAATCTCAGCTCACTGCAGCCTCCACCTCCAGGGTTCAAGTGATTCTCCTGCCTTAATCTCCCGAGTAGCTGGGACTGCAGGTGCACACCATCACACCTGGCTAATTTTTGTATTTTTAGTAGAAATGGGGTTTCACTATGTTGGCCAGGCTTGTCTCAAACTCCTGACCTCGTAATCTGCCTGCCTCAGGCTACCAAAGTGCTGGGATTACAGGTGTGAGCTATCGTGCCTGGCTGATTTTTTTTTAAGCTATAAAGCCCTCTCTTTCTTTCTCTTCCTCTCTTTCTTTCTCTCTTTCTCTCTTTCTTTCTTTCTTTCTCTTTCTCTCTTTCTCTCCCTTTCTCTCTCTTTCTCTCTCTTCCTTTCCTTTCCTTTTCCTTCCTTCCTTCTTTCCTTCCTTCCCTCCCTCCCTCCCTCCTTTCCTTCCTTCCTTCCTTCTTTCCTTCCTTCCTTCCTTTCTTTCTTTCTCTTTCTTTCTTTCCTTCTTTCCTTCCTTCTTTCCTTCCCTCCTTCCTTCCTTCCTTCCTTCCTTCCTTCCTTCCTTCCTTCTTTCCTTCCCTCCCTCCCTCCCTCCCTCCCTCCTTTCTTTCTTTTTTTCTTTCTTTCTTTCTTTCTTTCTTTCTTTCTTTCTCT
>NW_022170211.1:0-982 GCF_008728515.1 Papio anubis | reverse complement strand
GACTTCTACTCTCTGCAAATACAATTCTGCCTGAACTCTCTGACTGGATCCATTCTATCATTAGCTGCCATAAGTACAACCTCAATACTCAATCTTTGTTGTTTCTCAGCTCTTTATTTGTTCATTTAATTGCCTTATTTGAAGTTTCTCTGTTTATTCTTTTTAAACTTTCCTTGGCCAGTGCTCACAGAAAAAAAAAAAACAACTGTCGACTAAGAATCCTACACCTAGCAAAGCTATGTATCAAAAATTGAGGATTGCTTGAGTTCAGGAGTTCAAGACAGACCTGGGCTACATACTGAGACCTCATCTCTGCTAAAAATAAAAAATATATATTAGCCAGGTGTGGTGGTGTGCACCTATAGTCTCTCAGCTACTTGGGAGGCTGAGGTGAGAGAATTGCTTGAGCTCAGGAGATCTAGGCTACAATGAATTATGATTGCACTCCTGAACTCCAGCCTGAGTGAGAGTGAGGTCCTTTCTGAAACAAAACACCACCAGCACCACCAGCACCACCAACACAGAACCTTAGGGAATATAACAAAAATGTAGTTTTGGTCAATTGTTCCTATTTTAAATTTCTAATTTTTCTTTACATTCTAATGTAAAAAGAAATGACAGCACTGGTGAGACCTAGGCTGGAGGGGCCTGCCCTAGGCTCACATGTTACCTCTGGGTGATCCCTACAAAATCTCCAGAGACATCTGGGGTGAGGAATAAGCCAATGTCAGCATCTCAGAAAAGGGTTACACTTTAGACCTTCCTGAAGCAAGAGCCTGAAAGAGTTGGGATCTAGCAGGAGCACATCGTGCTCTCTTAAGCATTTCCCACCAAGTGACCTAGATGCAGGGCTGTCTCTAGGACGTGGGTGCTTGAGTACCAGAGTTCTAAGTTCTGTTGGGGTCTGTCACCAAGGAAGTAAGATCACTTTTTCAAAGTTTCATCCTCTCGGCCCCTTGCTTTCTTCCATAAAACCCATCCA
>NW_022170210.1:0-983 GCF_008728515.1 Papio anubis | reverse complement strand
CCAGTCTCCAACTCCCAGCGCGAGCGACACAGAAGACCGGTGATTTCTGCATTTTCAACTGAGGTACTGGGTTCATCTCACTAGGGAGTGCCGGACAATCAGTGCTGTTCAGCTGCTGCAGTCCGACCAGCGAGAGCTGAAGCAGGGCGACGCATCGCCTCACCTGGGAAGCGCAAGGGGAAAGGGAATCCCTTTTCCCAGCCAGGGGAACTGAGACACACAACACCTGGAAAATCGGGTAACTCCCACCCCAATACTGCGCTTTAAGCTAACAGGCACACCAGGAGATTATATCCCACACCTGGCCAGGAGGGTCCCACACCCACGGAGCCTCCCTCATTGCTAGCACAGCAGTCTGTGATCGACCGGCAAGGCAGCAGCGAGGCTGGGGGAGGGGTGCCCACCATTGCTGAGGCTTAAGTAGGTAAACAAAGCCACTGGGAAGCTCGAACTGGGTGGAGCTCACAGCAGCTCAAGGAAACCTGCCTGTCTCTGTAGATTCCACCTCTGGGGACAGGGCACAGTAAACAATAACAAACACAGCAGAAACCTCTGCAGATGCAAACCACTCTGTCTGACAGCTTTGAAGACAGCAGTGGATCTCCCAACTCGGAGGTTGAGAGCTGAGAAGGGACAGACTGCCTGCTCAAGAGGGTCCCTGACTCCTGAGTAGCCTAACTGGGAGACATCCCCCACTAGGGACAGTCTGACACCCCACACCTCACAGGGTGGAGTACCCCCCTGAGAGGAAGCTTCCACAGCAAGAATCAGACAGGTACACTCGCTGTTCAGCAATATTCTATCTTCTGCAGCCTCTGCTGCTGATACCCAGGCAAACAGGGTCTGGAGTGGACCTCAAGCAATCTCCAACAGACCTACAGCTGAGGGTCCTGACTGTTAGAAGGAAAACTATCAAACAGGAAGGACACCTACACCAAACCCCATCAGTACGTCACCATCATCAAAGACCAGAGGCAGATAAA
>NW_022170209.1:0-984 GCF_008728515.1 Papio anubis | reverse complement strand
CCCGGGGGGGGGGGGGGGGGGGGGACAATCTGCAGTGCCGTGCATGACTGAGTGTATCTGGTTGTCTGTAGACCAGGTTTAGAATCTCCATACAAAGTTAGGATTAGTAGGAGTAACTAGGGGAATTAGAGTGAACCATAATAATGATGACAAAGGTGTAGAGGGTAAGTTCAACATTGCCGAAATCACAAAGGGCACCCTGCCAAGCTAGGTCTTCTATGAGAGTAAAAAGTTGGGAAACCTACTGGTTGGGAGATGGGTCGGGAAGGAGGGTATCTATGGGGTTTATGAAGGAAAAGTCAGTTAAGTTAAGATGAAGAATGGTGAGGAAGCGAGAAAATTTGAGGAGGGTGTTGATCCTTGAGTAGAACCTGGCCACCTGGAGAAAGGGAAGGGGAATAGATGTTTTGAGTTAGGTTAAGATGTTTCATCCCAAGAGGGGGGTGGGACAAGAGGGCATGATGAGGAAAGAGTGGGCAAAGCATGCATAGTCCAGGCAGTAATTTAACACTGGGGTCTGGCGAGGGTTAGACGGTTTACCGTCTACCCCAACTACTGAGATAGTGGATGGCTGGCTAGGACCTCCATAGGTTGGCAAAACAGAATAGGTAGCCTCCGTATTGATGAGAAAAGAAATTGGCTTACCCGCTATCTGTAGAGTTACCCTAGGCTCGGCGAGGGTGACCAGGGTCTCCGAGTGTGGGCACCGTCAGTCATCGTCCAGGTGTAGGAGCTGGAAGGAGCCTTCCGGCCTTTGAGGAGAGGCACCACGTTGAGGCGCAATGCCTGCCCTGCTGGCGGGGCAATCAGACTTCCAGTGTCCTTCCTGTTGGCAGGTTGGGCATGGCGTGGTAGGCAGGCGAGGATTTGGACACCTTTTTTCCCAATGCCCAGTTGTGCCACACTTAAAGCATGGACGAGACAGAGTGGCCGGCTTGGCCTGGGGACACTGGTTTGCCCAGTGTCCTGGGTCTCCGCATTTAT
>NW_022170208.1:0-987 GCF_008728515.1 Papio anubis | reverse complement strand
AAAAATACAAAAATTAGCCAGGCGCAAGGGTGCACGCCTGTAATCCCAGCTACTCAGGAGGCTGAGGCAGGACAATCACTTGAACCTGGGAGGCAGAGGTTGCAGTGAGTCGCGATCGTGCCACCACACTCCAGCCTGGGCGACGGAGTGAAACTCCATCTCAAAAAAAAAAAAAAAAAAGAAGAAAAGAAATGATAGGACTTGCCAAAGAATATATCCTTGATTTCTTACAGTGCAACCTTGGCCCATGGCTCAGGTTAGAGATGGGGTGTTGATGGGAGTCAATTCAGGGTTGCAAACACAGCACCTATACAGGCCACTGGGTACAGATGGGTCCACCTTTGGGATCAAGCCGACCTTCAGAGAGGGTTACACACGGGCCCTGCTACTGTCCCTGTCACCATTCCCGCAAACTAAAGGTCTTCCCTGAGCCCACTGTTGCTAAGAAATGCTGCAAGCAGCAGCCAGATCAAATCCCCTCTTGCGTTTGTTTTAGAAACATTGTCCAGGGCATTGCTGTTACCTTAGTGACTTTTCTAATGAGACCCACACTTGAAGCCAAGATGATCTCAAAAAAAAAAAAAAGAGGCCAAGAAGAGAAGAGAAACCTCTCCTAGTGCTAAATGCTGAGGAAAGCGGAAAGCTTCGCTCTCCTGAGGGGCTGGTATTCGTTTTCCTCTCCAAGAGTAGTCGTGAATGGGGTCTCCCTTTCTGTTGGAAGGAAGCCCAGAACCAAATCTGAAGCCCGCACAGCAACCACGGGGGCCTGTGTTTGCTTCAGTTTCCCCTGCTGTCCTCTCCCCACTTCTCTGCCAGTTCTCACTTCCAACCCACGTGTTTCCTGGTTCACAGTTTATTCTTTTTAAAACCTTCGGCCGGGCGCGGTGGCTCACGCCTGTAATCCCAGCACTTTGGGAGGCCGAGGCGGGCGGATCACAAGGTCAGGAGATCGAGACCACAGTGAAACCCCGTCTCTACTAAAAATAC
>NW_022170207.1:0-28587 GCF_008728515.1 Papio anubis | reverse complement strand
ATCCATCCATCCATCCATCCATCCATCCATCCATCCATCCATCCATCTTACCCACTTCTTCCTGATTAAGCTGTCAAATTAGGCCACGCTGTTTTTTCATGTCTAGATGAGATGAATTTAAAGCTCTAGTCCAAGGATTCTGAAGTATCTAGAGCTTCACAAGATTTTCATAAATTCCTGGGGGGCTTATTAATTGTGGTCACTTCTGGCTCCAGCCTCCTTATTCTGAGGAAATTCAGTCTAGGGATCACCATGCTTGTTGCTCATGTCTTCTCTTCCCTGTTCTGCACACCATTAACTCAGTTATAGAACTCAGCCATTTTTCTTAACATTCACCAGTGCAACCATTTACATAAGGCATTCACATTGTGAATATATCTTGTAGGTATGGAATAATTTTAGCTCAGAAAAGGAAATCTCAGTGTTACATATTACTATACCTAAATATCCCATGGTCATTTCCACAACTTGAGCTCATCTCACCTCATACTTGATTCCTTTCCTAAAATGAAATCTGATGACAGCTGTTAAAATAAGATACATATTTTTTTTCCTGGCTCCAAATGTATTCAACAGGAATTTATTTTAGAGTGGTCCAAAAACTGAGCCAGGCACTATACCAGGGGCTGGGGATATTGATGAGTCACGTCTGACTCATCCCTGGCTCCAAGAAATCTACAGTACAGTGGGGTGACAGTCACATGACTAGGTAAGTGCAGAAGGTGTTCTGGGTGTGTGCACGGTACAGAGGCAGCTCAGAGGGAGGAGGAGTCTGCTCTCCCTCTTGGGTCCAAAACTGCTTTGATATTTGAATTAAGTCTTGAAGGTAGGTATTCATCAGGCAGATGACAAGAAGAAGAGATTTCTAGGCACAGAGAGCAGCCTGGACTAAGTTACAAAAGTATGCTGGTAAATGTTCACGTACCTGTTCTTGAAAAAGAAAAAGCCTAGTGTCTGCTTATTTGTAGTGACTTCTTCTGATTTCCGCAGTGTAAATATTCCCATCCAGGTTGATTTCAGGCTACCAAAGCAATATCACTGAATGCAATGTTGGGAAGAGATGTGCACCCTTGGTCTCCATGAGCTGGTAAAAGCCCATGCCCACACCACTGAATGCAGAAGAGCTGAACACAGAGGGTGCTAAATTTTGCCCATAGAATGTAACTTCCTAAAGTCAGGGACTTTTGGTCTTTGGTTTACTGTTCCCTACCACTCTTAACAGTAGTCTGGGATGGAACTGGCACTTGATAAATATTTGTTAAATGAATGAATGAATGGATGGAGGCTGTTATAAGGCCTATAATGTGTGTAGACTTTTGCCCCAAGGGTATAGGAAGTCAGGGAACATTGCTAGAGGTAAGAAGGGCCCCAAAGAGTTTGGAGGTTTACATGGATTGTTGTGAAAGCAGTAGGGAAGTGGAGGAGTGCAGTGAGGTGAGACTGGTGACAGTCAGAAGACTACTGCAATAATCCTAGCAGTAGTTCATTATGTCTGATAGGAGAGGGTGTGTGGGAATGGAGAAAAGGTAAAGATTTTAAACAGGATCTGATGTCATCAAATTTGCATTTTAGATTAATCACTTTGCAGTACTGTGAATGACTGGGCCCTTGTTTCTCCCCCTTGAATTGTTCTGTTGTTTCACTTGAATCGTTTCATTGTCTAATCCACGCTTCACTGGTGTTTGCCTCCACTTGGTTATGCAGGACACTTTCTCCCCATGGTTTCCAGAGGCTGTCATTGATGAAAAGTCCTGTCTGCTACCATACTGTGGCAGCCCTGTCATGGAGTAGACCTTCTTCCTGCCAGTGTTGTGGGACTCATTTCCCCAGAACCTTGACCTTAAATGCTAAATAGAGTGGTGCATGCAACATCCTTCCTTTATCAATGATAGAAACAGTAGGTGCAATGAGAGGCAGCAAGGGGCAGGTCCTCAGGAGTGGTTGGTCTCTCCCGCCAAAGTCCTGTCTTCTGCAAGTGGGCTTGGTGCAAGTAGGCAGTTTGTTGCTCTGAGCCACCCCCATTCAGGTCTTTGGAAATTTGAGGGTCAGCAGCACCTCTTTCTCCATCTGTGTTACATTTTGTCACAGGGGGACAGAGTAGTCCTAATGCCTCACAGATTTCTAGTGACCCTGCCTGCCTGCCCCCAGGGTTTAAATGGAAGTCCATGGAAACTGACTCAGGGGACAAACACAGTGACGAAGACCACAATACTGTGGGAGCTGCCCCTCTTATTTTGAGGAGAAGGTTTGTCTTACTGGGCCAATCTCATGCACCCAGCTCCTTCTTCCCTTAGTGGGAGGTTTCTCTCTTCTGCTGAGAGCAAGCTCACTCATCCCCCCGTTTCTGCTGGACAAGCGTAGACACTGCTGTGTCCAGTGGTGCATCCTGCTGAGGGTCATGCTAGATGTTGAGTGCAGCTGTGTGTCCAGATCTCATTCCCTTTCCTTGACTTTGGGGCTTACTTTTTGCAGGTTGACCCTCAACCTTTCTTGGTCAGGAATGCTGAAATTCCCAACTTTGATTTTCTCCTTGTTTGGGTTAGAGTTACTTAGGTCAGGTTAAGAGAGCAACTAATAGGCCAGATGGGAGTAACAGAGGGCTGTGTGGTGCAGAGTGGGGCTGCCGCCTGTTCCCTCCCTCCCCAGGGCTGGCTTTCTAGTGAAGGGGGAGTAGAGGTTTTAGACCCTTCCTAACTCTCACTTTTGGCTATTGCTGAGAGGGCCTACATCCCCACATTCCTGGGACTTTGAAACCTGCTGACTTCTTGCTCTTCAATAAAGAAAATTCACCAGGGGTTTATTTAATAACAGTCCACTATCCCACTGTGCCTGCAGATTATTTGGCGATTTGGCTAGTTGAACTGTCAATCTTAGATTGCTCTCATTTGATTTCCTCCCTAGCGTCATTGTTTTTTGGGGAGACTCAGATACTTCAGTATAGTATAGCTTTCCATGTTATAAATTTTAAAGACTGAAAGTTTTTAATAATACTGGCTGGACTTTCTCCATTTAGGGTAGGCATACCTCATTACTTTATTTATTCTACAGATTTCAAAGTTCTCCCTTTTCCATAGGTGAGCTTGGAACTGAGTGCCAAACTGTTTTAGACTTATCCTGAAAGGCTGGGAGTACAATGCCACAGACGCCACTGAGCAGGGGAGCCACTTGCTTTATAATTTCTTTAGAGAGATTGCTTCTTAAGGAAGCTATAGTTCTATTCATGTCCCCAGTGACCCACTATTTATTTCCAGAGCAAAAATCAATCATCCCTGTTGCTCCTGGGGTGATACGGGAAATCTTCAGGAAGAAAGATGACACTGCTTCACAGTTATGACAGTTGTGAGTCACGGGGACTTTGTTTCTTATGGGCCCTCTGATGTTGCTGGCCAGTGGGCATTGCCCCAGGTCTGCCTTCCTTGGGCTGAGGAGTTGGCCTGGCCAATTGCCTGTTCCCTCCAGCTGCTGGCTTCTGAGCTCCAAATAGCCTCAAGCCTTTACTGAAGATAGAAACAGGAGGTGCAATGAGAGGCAGCAAGTACCAGGACTTGTGAGGCATCAACTGGGATATCCTATCTCACATGGCACTCCACATCTACCACGCTTTCCACCTGCCACCCTGCCATCCTCTCCAGGGCTTGGCTTGGGAATAAGCCTTCTCACCATCCCTCCTCCCATCTGCTCTGTTTTGGAGGTTCAGTCCACAAAGCCTTTGGCTCTTCAAACTCTGTCAGGACAGTCAGTCCCTTTCTTAGAGACATTCATTGGCTTTGATGATTAGGGTTCTGGGTTCCTATGTTACAGCAGCCCATGTTTATGGGTACTTGTACTCAGAGCCTCTTTCACCTTTGCTTAGAAGGGTCTTATTCAGGCCTCAACGTCCCACAGTGGAAGGGCTCGGTCTTGCTCCTGGGTGGAAAGATGACACTGAGGCCTGACTTTAGTTCTCCCATCCCCAGAAGAGGAGAAAGTCAAAATCTCTCTTATTTTATTTATTTATTTATTTTTTACCAGCACCATGATTTCCTTGAAGGTCTCCCATGTGGTCTAAAGAATTTTTCAATTTGGCAGGGGTTTTGCTGCAGGAAACTTTTTTTCTAACCGTAACCTCCAAACCTCATAGTAACCTAAAGAATATCCCTAGCTTACTCTCCTTTCTCCTTAAAGTGCAAATCTTGCAAAACTATCTAGTGCTTATTCATACCCTTTTCCCAAAGTTTGTAGCTCAAGGCATCTGCTATTTTAGGTAGGAAGAGGAGAAGCCCATATGATCACGGTTTTCTGGATCACTTGTCACAGTCTCATTATGCAGTTGTGCAACTGAGTTGTTTCAATCAGGCAAGGCACAGTGACCTTGACCACCCAAGTCAGGTCAAGGAAAAAGGGGCTTATTATAAACATAGACATGGAAAGAAAGCACTGAACAATGGACAGGTTCCACAATATCTCTGTGAATAGTTTCCTCCAGGCTGTGCGCTCTGCCTCCTGTCCCTCTGCTATCCTCTTATCATTTGCATGTCTCTCTACAACTGTGCCATTGTCCTTTCTCCATGAGCTGACTTCCTCCCTTTACTCACGGCTCCTGCTGTCTTATGGTTTTGAGATGGTTCATTGTGACTTATCTCATTTGAATTCTACATCATGAACTTTGGGTTTCAATGCCCATTAACTGGCTTATCTCTCAGCCATAGTGTGCCGACCAATCTATGGGCGTCCACCTCTGCCTCATCTGTTTTGGTTGGCAGGTGGAGGCCATGTGGGACCAAACGTTGGTCCATGTATCCAGGGCTATGCAGGACATTGTCCCTCAGTAGGGACTATGAGCATGGCAAGCGCATTGAAGTGGATTCATCCCAACATTAGTTTTGTTATGATGAAGGTTGGAGCTTTTCTCTCTCCTTTTCAAATAAAGGCAGGGAAGGAAGGTGGGTCTGAAAGGCAGGTGGACTCTGGGCATTACTGTGGGCACAAACTTCCCTTAGGAAGAGCCTGGTGATTTGTGAGGAAATGACCTCATTGTTAAATAGAAGAATGCATCCAGGATTCTTATTATGTCTGCTGAGAATGACCCTTCATGGACTCTGCAATCTGAAGCAGGTGGGGAGAGAGGTCCGGAAGGGCTGTTTCTCCTTTAACTCTCACCCAAGCTTGCCCAAAGGCGACCATACGACTGGCATTCATGGGCTAGTCAGAAGAGAGAAACGTAGTGCCCCTCTGTCTTATACCTGCTAAGGATGCTAAGAGCGGGTGTGTCTTGAGAAACAGTACATAGAATCTGGATGGGGAATAAAGGGAAAGATCTCTAGAGATCAAGAAAAGAGCTGCACAAAAAGAAAACACATTTTCGGTGGGGAGCTGTTTCCTTCCATGTGGCGGTGTGATTATTTTAGCCTCTGGAAAGAAGCTCCCTCACTCCTACCAGGGAAGAAAGAGGGGCTTAAGCTGCTTGGATTGAATGTGGAAAGATTTTACTGAGCATGCTCAGCTCAGCCTGGCCCCCTTTTTCGTGGGGGAAGCTGTCCCTAGGGTCAGAAGTTTCTTCTGCATCTCTGGATCACCTGAGCAGTTCACTTCCTGCCACAGGAAACCTGTCCTGCATCAGGGCTTCCAGGGATCTTCTGGGTGTATCAGGCAGGATAGGCTAACCGGTGAAATAAACAACTTGCAAACATTCCATAGCTGAACAAAAATAAATGTTTGTTTCTCACTTATGTCACTGTTCAATGAGGATTGGTGGTAAAGAAACACTCTCTATTCCATGCAGTAATGCTGAGACCTAGTGTTCTTCCATCTGGTGGCTTTGCCCTCTTCTAAGCCCTGAGAGTCCTCTTCATTCAGCTTGCAAATGAGGGGAGGGTGTGAAAGCGTGAAACACACTTGGGAAATTTTTATGGATTGTGTTAGGAGAGTGCACAGAATTTTTTTCCACATTCCATTGGCCAAAATTCAATCACATGAACAGAGTTAACCATAAGGGAGGCTGAGAAAGATATAGCGTAGCTGTGCCCAGAAGAGGGGACAAACACAGACATGGGTGAACAGTAGCTGTTAATGCCACAGTGGGGAAGACCAGTTCTAGAGTTCACTGTTAGCAGGCTTTCTTGCCTGTAGGCACAAACCACATTTGTTAGTAATAAGGGTGTTGTTTTAGTCTCTTCCCTGTTCTCCTTGTTTTATTTTATAATCTGTTTAAGATGCTCATGAGGAAAAAAGAAGTTATATTTGGATATCTCAACTCCAACATTTTGTGCATGGCCTAGGAACATTGAGAAACATAACAAAGCAGTTGAATAAGAAATTGGGATATATTTTGGACATTAATTTTCTTTGAACATTTAATTACAAGGTGAAGAGAATATGATTTTGGACTTTAACTCCTTTGGGGTTTAATATCTTTGTACATTAATCATTGAAATTAATCATTTAATCTTAATTTCAGAAAATCATGATGAGAAGGAGTTTATATTCAAATGTGGAACATCTTGTAATTGGTATTTTATTGGTGGAGTATCTTTTTTTTTCTTATTATACTTTAAGTTCTGGGATACATGTGCAGAATGTGCAGGTTTGTTACATAGGTATACACATGCCATGGTGGTTTGCTGCACCCATCAACCTGTCATCTACATTAGGTATTTCCCCTAATGCTATCCCTCCCCTAGCCCTCCACCCGCTGACAGGCCCCAGTGTGTGAGGTTCCCCTCCCTGTGTCCATGTGTTCTCATTGTTCAACTGACACTTATGAGTGAGGACGTGTGGTGTTTTGTTTTCTGTTCCTGTGTTAGTTTGCTGAGAATAATGGTTTCCAGCTTCATCTATGTCCCTGCAAAGGACATGAACTCATTCTTTTTTATGGTTGCATAGTATTCCATGGTATATATGTGCCACATTTTCTTGATCCAGTCTATCACTGATGGGCATTTGAGTTGGTTCCAAGTCTTTGCTATTGTGAACAGTGCTGCAATAAACATATGTGTGCATGTGCCTTTATAGTAGAATGATTCGTAATCCTTTGGATATATACCCAGCAATGGGATTGCGGGGTCAAATGGTATTACTGGTTCTAGATCCTTGAGGAATCGCCACACCGTCTTCCACAATGGTTGAACTAACTTACACTCCCACCAAAGTGTAAAAGCGTTCCTATTTCTCTACATTCTCTCCAGCATTTGTTGTTTCCTGGCTTTTTAATGATTGCCATTCTAACTGGCATAAGATGGTATCTCATTGTGGTTTTGATTTGCACTTCTCTAATGACCACTGATGATGACCTTTTTTCATATGTTCTTTGGCCACATAAATGTCTTCTTTCAAGAAGTGTCTGTTCATATCCTTCACCCACTTTTGATGGGTTGTTTGCTTTGTTCTTGTAAATTTGTTTAAGTTCTTCGTAGATTCTGGATATTAGCCCTTTGTCACATGGATAGACTGCAAAAATTTTCTCCCATTCTATAGGTTGCTTGCTCACTCTGATGTTAGTTTCTTTTGCTGTGCAGAAGCTCTTTAGTTTAATTAGATCCCATTTGTCAGTTCTGGCTTTTGTTGCTATTGCTTTTGGTGTTTTAGTCATGAAGTCTTTGCCCATGCCTATGTCCTAATG
Organism: Papio anubis; assembly: GCF_008728515.1. Classification (NCBI taxonomy): domain Eukaryota; kingdom Metazoa; phylum Chordata; class Mammalia; order Primates; family Cercopithecidae; genus Papio; species Papio anubis. Next base: position 20,990 of record NW_022170207.1, on the reverse strand, counting down.
GTATTGCTTATGTTTTCTTCTAGGCTTTTTATGGTTTTAGGTCTTACATTGAAGTCTTTAATATATCTTGAGTTAATTTTTGTATAAGCTGTAAGGAATGGATCCACTTTCAGTTTTCTGCATATGGCTAGCCTCTTTCCCCAACACAATATATTAAATAGGGAATCATTTTCCCATTGGTTGTTTTTGTCAGGTTTGTCAAAGATCAGATGGTTGTAGATGTGTGGCATTATTTCTGAGGCCTCTGTTCTGTTCCATAGGTCTATATATCTGTTTTGGTACACAGTAACATGCTGTTTTGGTTACTGTAGCCTTGTAGTATAGTTTGAAGTCAGGTAGTGTGATGCCTCCTTGCTGGAGTATCTTAATGTTGTCATTGAATTTCACGGTAGAACATATAATGGTCTATATTTAGAGTGACCATATAATTTATCACTCAAACTAGATAGTTTTGAGAGAGAAAGGGGGCTATATTAATAATTTTGTTGAGATAACAGGCAAAAACATGAACTGTCTTGGGTGCATTGGTGTGTATGGTCACCCCAGTTATGTTGGACAATGCAGAAGGGCATACTTCGGAAAAAGAAATGGAAAAAGGAATGGATTCACAGTCTTGTAGAAATTTAATTAGTAAATTTTCTGACCCACATCAGAGCTCCCCGGGGTTGAATTTTAACTTGTCCACTGATGTTCCCAAAAGTACCTACAGAGAAGCTGTATGAGTTAGGATCCACCCAGGCAAGGAAAGGCAAGGAAAAAGAAAGAAAGGTATTTCAGATAGAGAGACTCAATGCAGGGAGCTGATCCCATGGCTATTGGACGACTGAAAGAGCAGGAAGGAGGAGTAACATAGAAGGGCTAACTGCAGAAAGCTGCTAATATTCCTAAGACTGGAGGAAAAAAAAGTAAAGGGTAGATTTATCCTAAGAGTTCAGAGGAGGCCCCAGGGCTGATGCTGGGACTCTGGGGGTGAGCGCCATGCAACTGAGGACAAATAGTGTCTGGATGCTGCTAGTAACTGAGAAGATGGCAAGGCTGGGGCTTGGAGGAAGAACTGTCCACTGCCATCCCCAACCTCCTTCACTGCAATTATGTTCTTGCTTGCTCCCAGTCTCCTGCCTATTTCCTTTTGGGACAGGAAGTCAATGATTGAGGTAGTCTGAGAAATTCGGTTTGCAAAGTACTCACCCCACCATCAAGAGAAGGGAGCAGAAAGGTGGCTTTGGAGCTAATAAACAATAGAGAAATAAAGGGCACAGGTGCAATGGTTGGCACTGGGGGAGTGCCTGTTGAAGAGGGAGCAGAATGCTCTCGCTGGAACTTCTGATCTCTGAGGATCACCACAGGCTTAAACTGAGCATGGGCTTAGGAGTTAAGTAAAGATGAGTTAATAACAAACAGTTGGGGATATTGGGGTGGGTTCTTCTTTTCCATTCCTGATGTCTTCTTTCACTGTGGAGATGTCGCATTCCCAATTCCTATTTGCCCTTCAATCACTCTGATGAAAAGGAATGGCTGAACCATGCATCATGAATTTGCAGAGAATAAACCAAGCATGTTCAGCTCTGCCTTCCCCTTCTCTTGGGAGTAGGCTGCTTACAGGAAGCTGATGTTCCCCTCTGCCCCTCCATGTGTAAACATTACCTGTGCATTCATTGAGTTAATATTTATTGGTATCTACTCAATTTTGGGTGTGGTTCTGTCCTTGGGAATACACCATTGAATAAAACAAAGATCTTTGTCTCATGGGAAATATCAACAATAAACAATAAACATAGCCAATAAGCACATCGTACAGTATGTTAAAAAGCAACACATACTACTACAAAAGAAAAATGCTGGATGGTCGGGCATCCGGATTGCTGGGCTGGCAGCTGCAGTATTAAATGATGTAGTGTGGGTGGGCCTCTCTTAGAAGGTACTATGTGGGCAAAGATCCGAGGAAAGCAAGGATGTTGGACAAGCAGATATCTGGGGGAAACATATTCTCAGAGGGGGAAGTGCTCAAGTTCATGGGGAGGTGGCTCAGAAGCTCATTCTGACAAACGTGAGTGCTGTTTGTTGCTCAAACTCAGAACCCTGGCAAATGCCATCGACTTTGAGGTGAATCTTGACTATTCTCTTCCTCAATTCAAGCAATCACCTGTCCCCAGTGTGAGTAGGGCATCAGGCTCTTGCCCCTGCAGAGGCGGGTTTAATCACCAGGTGAACCTGCTGAGGTGTTTGTTGCCTGGAACGAAGCCTCAATCAGCACTGGCTATAGTTATCACTTTCACCAGCTCTGCAAATGGATGCAAACGGTCCCTTAGCTTGCCTGCCTCACCTGCCTCAGCTTTGCATTCAAGAGAACAGTGTTACAGCAATGGCTGTCTATTGGCATAGAAAGGAGCACACTGTTTTTCTTTGAAGAAGTAGTCTTCAGTCTCCAAAGCACGGTCCAGAACTAGGATGGGAGTGGGGAGAGTGGGGAAAGAGGGGCCAACTCTGAGAATCTTGGGGGTCTGTGAGGTCAAAACTCATTTTATAACAGTACTAAAATGTTACTTGCCTTTTTCATTTTCGTTCTGTCATGTGTAGAGTGGAATTTTCCAGAGGTTACATGGCATGTTATAATGCAACAGATTAAGTGCAGAGACAGAGTAAAACACTCCTTTTTTTTTGTGCTAACTACATATTTGTGAGGACTGATTTTCCTTATATATTTCCATCAAAACAGCATATTGCAACAGATTGAATGCAGAAGATAGGAAAATCTGTCTTCTATTAAGTCAAACTTAAAGAGATTTGCATAAAGTTAAAACAATGTCACTTTTTTCACTAAATTTTGTTGAAAATGTTATTTTCATATAATAGATATTTATGTTGATACAGTGAGTTTATTATTATTTGTAAATGATTTATAAACAAATATTTTTTCATTTAAAATTTTAACATGAATGGATTATAAATATCCATGTAAATATCAATGCATACAATACACATAAGCAATCATAAAGGACTTGTTTGGTCTTTTTGAGGCCAAAATATTTAAGAATGGCTGCTCTAGAGTGCTTTGATAAGGTATCACCTCCGCATGATGGTGTCCTTACTTGTTCCAAGACATCACATCAACACATGGCCATATTTCCCAACTTGGCTCTTGTTTGGGCATTTATATACATGCATAACTACATTAGATTAAAGTCTATCTTTATGTGAAAAAAATGCATTTAATCTCTAGTGGAAAGAGGAAGAATTAGAGATGTCTTGAGTTTACCAGCAGATATCTAGATGGTTAGAAGTGATAAAGTTGGACTCTTAGGAGATAACATTCATGTTCCAGTTGGACCAGGGGAAACCACTTAGATGTAAGCAAAGGAGGCCTACACAGTTCCTGGCCGTGAGGTACTTGAGCTCTGACCCCCTGGGATGCTCTTAAGTACCAGTCCATTGAAGAGTTGCATGAGAGCCACCTGGATACATCACCTGGGTGAGTTGCTATAAATATAGATTTCCTACCCAGAACCCAGTAAGTCAGAATCTCTGAGGTTGGGGGTTCAGAAATCTGGATAAAAAATAAATTCCTTGAGTGATTCATGATACAGCCAGGTTTGAGAACATTGGATCGGCCTACTTAAAGTCTGTCAGATAATTATGATGATGTTTGAGTTACACTGTTTGCCCCAAATAGCTCTTCCAGTTGCCTACCATGGGCTCAAAGTACCAAGCTTTGGTGATTAGTTCTTTGGGGTTAGGGCAGCAGTATATCCAGTGTTCCCTATATAGAGGACGAATCCTCTCCTGAGGAATGCTGTGTTCAGCTGTGCTCTGGGGCTAACATCACCACATAGTGGGGTATCATACACTTGATATCTCCACCCTGGGGGGCAAGGAAGGGCAGAAAGAATGAGGACAAGCAGGAGGAGACTCTTTGGATGAATATTGAAGTGGGAAACCAGGAGCAAAAGCTTAAGGATTCCAGGTCCCCTCGCCAGGCAAGAAGAGAACAGAAGATGGATATTGATTTCTTCTGAAGTGACTCACAAGGCTCTGCAGAGAAGCCAAGTCGTTTCTGCAGACTTTGAAAAATATTGGCATCAATATTCCTGCTGTCACCGGATGCTAATGATAGATGATGGCTCTGAACACAGAGAAGGATCTTTCAGCCGTCTCTGCTGTTTTCTGTATGTAACTGAGACCCAGTTGATCACCTCCGTTTCTAGTCTGGCTCCCTTCTCTGCACTGCTTCCAAAATAAAGTGAACACCCTTGAACCTGCCACCTAGAGCAAAAAAGACTCTGACATCCCCTCTCTGTACATCTTTTCCCTCTCCCTGCAAATGTATTTCAGTCTGGACTCTTATAAAAAGTGATTTCCTGCTTTGCTTTAGAGTTTTATCACTGATAGGGTTTGGCTCTGTGTCCCCACCCAAATCTCATCTTGTAGCTCCCATAATTCCCACGTGTTGTGGAAGGGACCCAGTGGGAGATGACTGAATCACAGGGACGGGTCTTTCCTGTGCTGTTCTCGTGATAGTGAATGAGTCTCACGAGATCTGATGGTTTTAAAAATGGGAGTTTCTCTGCACAAGCTTGCTCTTTGCCTGCTGCCATCCACATAAAATGTGACTTGCTCCTCCTTGCCTTCTGCCATGATTGTGAAAACTCCCCAGCCATGTGGAACTGTAAGTCCAATAAACCTCTTTCTTTTGTAAATTGCCCAGTCTTCGGTATGTCTTTATCAGCAGTGTGAAAAACAGTCTAATACAATTACCTATGTGTGCACTGCCAAATATCACTTAATTTTGGCTAGTTTTGAATTTCATATAAATGAGATCATATGGTATCTTTAATGATTCTGTCTTTGACCTTTATATTATGTTTTTAAAAGTTTTTTTATGTTGCTACAAGCATATGCAGTTTCATTTTTTTTAGTTGCTATAAAGTATTCCATTGTGTGAAATATACCATAATGTATTTATCTATTCTACTACTAATGGGCATTTGTTTTGCCTCCAATTTGAAGCTCTTATAATTAGTGCTATTATGAATATTTTTTCATATGTATTGTGGTGCACATAATTCACAGTTCTGTAGGGTGTGTACTCAGTGTGGCATTTCAAGGTCACGGGAAACACAAATCCTTAGTTTTACTAGTTTAAGCCATGTAATTTTCCATAATAGTTGTACTAATTATTCTCCAGTTCACACAAGATAAGCATTTCTGATGCTCTACATCCTCACCAACATTTGATATTGTCAAAGGTTTTAAGTTATGCCAATATGCATACTTATATATCATTGTGATTTAATTTACTTTTCCTCACTTTTTAATGAGATTAAACACCTTTTCATAGGTTTGTTATCCATTTGGATAACCTCTTTTCTGAAGTTAATTCTTGCCCATTTTTCTATGTCTTCTATTGTCTTTTTAAATCTTTTTCTTACTGATTTGCAGTTTTTATATATTACAAATACTAGATCTTGGTCAGTTACATAGTTTGCAAATGTCATTTTCCATTCTATAGCTTGTCTTTTCACATTTTTAATATACTTTGTTGAACAGAAATTTCTAGTTTTAGGTAATTAAATGTATCAATATTTTCCTTCTTGAGTACAGTGGTTTTGTGTTTTGTTTAAGAGCTCTTTCCTTCCCCTGAAATCTTTAAGGATATTCCCTCATATTATTTTTTCGATGTTGTATTGTCTTGTGAATTTAGGTCTATAATCCACCTGGAACCAATCTGACATACAATCCAGTAGGTTTTCATTTAAATTTTCTCCCATATAAATGTCCAGTTTTTTATATAATTGAAAAGAACACCCTTTCCTTACTGCTTTGCAATGTTACCTCTGAAACAAGTCGAGTTTACCTATATGTGGGCACCTTTCCCTGGACTCCTTTTCTATTCCATTTGCAAAGTTGTCTACTTTACCGCCCATACCATAGCTTTCATTATTATTCTTTCATGATAAGTTTGATATGTGGTCAGTTAAACTCTCCCATTTTTGAGTCAACAGTGTCGCGGCTATTCTTGGCCCTTTGCATTTCCATATAAATTTTAGAATAGCTTATCAAGTTCGACCAAATTCCTCTTGGGGCTTTGGCATTCTACTGAATCTTCAGAGATCAATTTGAAAATTCATCATCTTAAGATATTCAGTTTCCAAACAATAGTCATGATATATTTCTGCATTTCATTAGTTTTTAGAATATATCTCAATAGTATTATAATTTCTCCGCAGAGATTTACATACCTTTTACAAATTTACTCCTACGAATTTCGTTTTTTAAGGCTATTGTAATTAATGAATGCAGGAGCTCATGGAACTTTACCCTAAAATATGGCTTCATGGTATTGTAATGAGTATTTTGAATTAAAGGCCCTTAGAGATCAACAGATGCTAGAAGAGATTTTTCCCCCCATCTACATAAAGACTGGACCAGTTTTCAGTTCTCTTACCAGGGAGAACAATTGTTTCTCCTCTCCCTCCTCCTGCCTCTCAATCCTGAAGTTTCCTTATCTGCCTAATTCTAAACTTACCAAAGAAGAAAACAATGACTTCCGGTCCCTTCCCTGAGTTTTCATTAACTGAACCATATCACAAGAAGGAAGACTAAAGTCTATCAACAAACCTGGGCAGATTTTTGTCACAAACAAAAGTCTGTTCTGTGAGCCCAACAGACTCTGTCCAGGACCATTGTTTTCTTCAAGCCCACCAAATTCCTAAAAATCACTTATTATTCCCCTAAAATCATCCACACTTCCCCATCTCTCTTTCCCCTAAGAAGGCGGCTCTACAAGCATCTGCACCCATTGAAGTATTGGTCAATCACTCTGATTTTCCCCGTGTGCATAGGAGTAATAAATTCGTGTGCTTTTTCTCTTATTTATCTGCCTTTTTATGACTTGATTTTTCAGTGAAGCCTCCAAGGGCAAAAAGGAAGCTTTCCCTTCATTGCTACAAAACTTTAAAAATTAAATTTTTTATTTATTGCTGTTATGTAGAAAAATATTGATTTTTATATCCTGCAACCTTATTAAACTTTCTGATTAATTCTAATAATTTATCTGTATATTATTTTGGATATTCAGCTATATATTTATATCTATAATGTCAGTTTTTATTATTCATTTGGAATCCATATACTTTTTATCTTATTTTTTTTTCTTGTTTTACTGCATTAGCTAGGATCTCTTACAACATTGAATAGAAGTGATGATGGTGGCATTCTTCACTCATTCTTTATTTCAAAAGGAACATCTTCAAAGCTTCACCATTAAGTATAGGTTTCCTGTAGCTTTCTTGCAGATAAACTTTAAGGTTTAAGAAATTGTCTTCTATCCCAAGTTTGTGAAAATCTTTTAGCATAATTGGAGGTAAAAAAAATTTATCAAACATTTTTTCTGCATCTGTTAATATATTGTTTTATCCTATAATCTATTAATATAATGAGTTCAGTGATTTTCTAATAGTAAGCCAACATTGCATTCCTGGAATGAAACTAGTTTTGTCATGTATGTTAGCCTTGTTATGTTTTGCTGGATTTGATTGGTAATTTTTGTTTTTGGAATTTTTACATGTATTTTTATGGCAAAATTGACTTGCAATTTTTTTCTTATAATGCCTTTGTAGATTTTGGTATTGAAGTTTCTTTAGCCTTATAAATAATCTGAAAAGTCACACTTTTTCTATTTTACTGAAGACTATAAAATTGGTATTGCTTTGTCCTTAAATTTTGGTAGAGCTCACCAATGAAGACATTCTCTTTCTTTAGCAGTTATGCTACTATTCTGATTTTGTTTCTTCTTGGGTCAATTACATGTTTTCCCATTTATCTATATTTTCAATTTGTTTTGATATAAGCTGGATCATAATATCCTTTTATTATCTTTTGATTGACTCCAGGATCTATAGTGATATCCTTTAAAAAATAATGTTTATTTGTGCCTTCTCTCTTTTTCTTCCTTTGATCAGTCTCATCAGAGGTTTATTAATTTAATTTTTTTCAAGAACAAAATTTGATCTTTGTTGAGGCTTTTTATTATGTTTATTTCTTATTTCTTATTCTTATTATTTTATTCTTTCTACTTCCCTTGAGTTTAATTTGGAAAATTTTTCTAACTTCATTAGATAGATAATTTGTTTATTGATTTTTAATCCTTCTCTTTTTTCTTTAAGTATTGTTTTACTTGTATCCCATACATTTAATACATAATATTTTCATTAGCATTCAGTACAATTGTTTTCTAATTTTCATATACTTTCTTCTTTGACAATAAGTTATTTAGAAGTATATTTCCTAATTTCCAAACCTATCAGAATTTCTAATCATCCTCTTACTCTTGAGTTCTAGCATAATTATAGCGTGATCAGAAAAACCAGACTATATGAATTCAATCTCGTGAAAGTGTTGAAGCTTGTTTTATGGCCTGGCGTGTGGTCAACTTTGGTAACTGCTTCATATGTGTTTGAAAAAAATGTCTATTTGGGGGTGGTAAGGTAAAGTGCTCTACCTGTGTTATTCATGTTGTTTAAATTATTCAGATCATTCCTGATTTTTGTCTGCTTTAATTACTGGTATTAAGTGTGATAAAATTCCCCATTATGGTTGCGAATTTTTCTATTTGTTTTATAGTTCCGACAACTTTTAAAAGTATATATTTTGAGGCCATGTTTTTAAATGCATGGAAATTTAGAATTATTACTTCATCTTATTAAACTAAAATGTTCATCGTTACGAATTGTCCCTGTTTAACTCTACTAATACTTTTTGCCTTAAAGTGTATTTAGTCTTTATTAATATAGCCTAACCAGCTTTCTTTTAGCTATAGTTTCCACGGAATACCTGGATCCATTCTTTGATTTTCAAACTTTCTGTATCCTTATGTTTTAGGCATGTCTTTTGTAAACAACAGTTATTTATTTTTTTAAAAATCAGTCTGATAGTCTTTGATTGTTAACTGGGGCATTTAATCTCTTTGCACTTATAATTACTAATAAGTTTGGATAAAAAAATCCACCATCTTCCTATGTGTTTTCTGTTTATTCCAGCTGTTTTATGTCCCTGTTTCTCTCTTTTCTTGCTTTCTTTCAAATTGTTTGAGTGACTTGTCACTCAGCTTTTCTTCTCTTTTAGTCTGAAAGATTATATGTTTGCATTTCTATTATTTTAGTGATGACCCTGAAATTGTAACATGCATTCTTGGTGCATCAATGACTAATCTTAATCCACATTTTGCATGCAAGACAATTAAGGAACTTGAAACTATTTAACTACATTTAGTCACCTCTTGATTTCTATGCTATTGTTGTGTGTAAGAATTTTTTTTTTTTCAGGTAGAGTTTCCCACTTGTTGCCCAGGCTGGAGTTCAATGGTGCGATCTCAGCTCACTGCAACCTTCTCCTCCCTGGTTTAAGTGATTCTCCTGCCTCAGCCTCCCAAGTAGCCCGCCACCATACCCGGCTAATTTTTGTATTTTTAGTAGAGACGGGGTTTCACCATGTTGGCCAGGCTGATCTCGAACTCCTGACCTCAGGTGATCCACCCTCCTCGGCCTCCCAAAGTGCTGGGATTACAGGCATGAGCCACCATGCATGGCCATGTAAAAATATTAATATTGAATCACCTCCTTGGAACAGCTTTGGAGTCTCTGAGCAATCTGAAAACCATGAAACCAGATGATATAAGACTCCATCCACTTTAACATTCTGTAAGCCTGGAATTGCACTTTTAAAATGTTAACTGGACCAGCCCTGTTGTGGACAATGTATTCTTAAAATGCAATTGTAAAGAAATGAGGCATGGGTTTTTCATGTTTCCAAAAACACAGAGATTGGCACCTAAACAGTTACAGCCGTCTCCCTTCAATTAAATGCAATTGGAAAGCTTCAGGGAACACTAGTCGATCTGCATATAAGATGAGGTATGTTCAAATGATGATGAAAAAATTGGAGTTAGCAGCAGGTCTGTAGCTCACCTAAGACAATTCTAGAAGAGTAGAATCACTTTATTTCCTGTTAAATGTCTTTTTGTTCTACCTTTTTTCTCTCAGACCCAGGCTTGTGGCCTTTTCTGATTGACACAGCAAGTTGGTGTCTTTTCACTGTCTCCTTGATGAAGCACCTGCATGCAATATGAATTTAAAGAGGCTCTGTAAAGTAATTCAACAGCAGCAAATATGCTACTTAGAAATGAGTCAATCCAAGATATGTAAATCCAAGAAAAGTTTTAGACTGAAGCAGTGGTTTTATAAAATACACATGTCCAAAGACACTTTTTTTAGTGGAGGCAACTTGCTGAAGAAGAATTTGAAAGGATCTTTTAACATTTATAAACAGACCAATTTGAAATTACTTAGAAAATAAGTAGGCTCCAAGAAGAACATACCTATGGCTATCCCATTTTTTGAAGACAAAAATGGAGTTACAAAATTAAACAAAGGATGTATTTCATGTTTGAATTTGTAGAAAAAGTCTTAGAGCTGGCCGGGCGCGGTGGCTCACGCCTGTAATCCCAGCACTTTGGGAGGCCGAGGCGGGCGGATCACAAGGTCAGGAGATCGAGACCACAGTGAAACCCCGTCTCTACTAAAAATACAAAAAATTAGCCGGGCGCGGTGGTGGGCGCCTGTAGTCCCAGCTACTCAGGAGGCTGAGGCAGGAGAATGGCGTAAGCCCGGGAGGCGGAGCTTGCAGTGAGCCGAGATCGCGCCACTGCACTCCAGCCTGGGCGACAGAGCGAGACTCCGTCTCAAAAAAAAAAAAAAAGAAAAAGTCTTAGAGCTGGATAATGAAAATAAATAAAATTACAAATAAAATAACTATGAGATCCTAAGAATTTTGCCACCATCTTTGGGAATAACTAATGTTGATAAACTAAGAGACTAATACTTTGGTGCCAATTCCAACTCCTTGCACTGTACAAAGGGGGAAAAGTATCTTAATGCACAAGAAATTATGAGACAGCACAAGTAAAAACCAATCTTTTATGCGGAAAGTTTCAATTAAAGTGAAATTCATATTTTAAATTACCAAATTATAAGTGGAAACGTTTGTAATGTTTTCAAAATGGTCTTCACTGAACTATCTCTATCTAGCCTGGAGGCTAGAGATGGAACTTAACTATCCACTTAAATTTATATCTATGTATTTGTGCAAAGCTAAAACTTTAAATCTAATAAATTATCTGAATCAATTAAAACGAAGTCATTATTATTTGGAAAACTAAATATTGACCATGATGAATATCTTAATTATTTTTATATATGAAATGGGCAATGTAATTTTTATGTGGGGTTACATTTGGAATTTTCCTACATTTCATATTTAGTAAGTGGATTTATTATAAGAACAGTGATTTTTTTAAAGAATGAATTTAATAAGTGAAAGTTTTGAAATTTTGATTTACAGATCATTATTGCCATCTGCTGTTTTCATAGTTTAACTGCATTTTCCCCCCCAATTGCTTTACTAAAAGACAAAGGAAAAACTGAAGCAAGTTTTAGATATCCATAACTGGATTAGAGATCTCTATGTAAGACAAATAATTTGCAGCCAGGTGCAGTGGCTCATGCCTGTAATCCCAATACTTTGAGAAGCAGATGCGGCAGGAGTGCTTGAGGCTAGGAGTTTTAGACCAGCCTGGGCAACATACTGATACCCCATCTCTGCAAAAATAAACAAATTAGCTGTGTGTGGTGGCCTGCACCTGTAGTCCAAGCCCTTCAGGAGGCTGAGGCAGGAGGATCTCTTAAGCCCAGGAGTTCAAGGTTGCAGTGAACACCATTACACTTTAGCCTGTGTGACAGAGTGAGACCCTATCTTGAGAACAACAACAACAAAAAGCTAAATCATGAGGCATCTCTGTTTCAAAGATGATAAGATAATGCAAGAACATATTGCATCATACCTAATTATAATGTGCTATTTTAATTGTCAGTTCATCATAGATTAAAGTATCAGGCTAACTGCTTTAAATTATTGTCATTAGTTAGTATACAGCTAAAATGTGACTCAAATAACCATTCAAAATAATGAGGTCAAAATAAGTGACCACTGTTAGAGAGGCTGTAAAAAGATGAAAACATCCATCATTCTATTTAACCGCACATAAAACTAAGTGTCAGGATTTCCCTCTTAACACAAATCTACTCCTCTCCTTAGTAGGAGTAGATACGTAATTATTTAGGCAACTATCTCTCAGTTAACTAATGAATCTAAAACATGTATTACTGTTCAATAATTACTAACATATCACTTGGTGACAAAGAAACCAAGTAAGCAAAATATTAATTGGAAGTATTGTCAAAAATAGCAATTACTTTTGCACCAACCTAAAAATACTCACTAGTGCGCTATAGGATGGCCAGTCTAGAACATAATAAAGGAACATTTGTTTAAGCATGCGCTGTGTTTTTGATGCTTTACAAGCATTAATTCATTCGATCATACCTTCAGGAAGACAAATATAACCTTCTTCATTTTTCAGATGAGGAAATTAATCCTAGAGTGGCTAAATTACTAGCTCAAGGTCATAAATTGGTAATCTTCCTATATGAGTCCCCTGTGTAAAAGATTTAGAGCAGCACGTGGCACACAGTTAATTTTATGTGTTTACTAAACATATAAATCATAAAATATATCCTGCTTCTTTTTTCCTTTAACACTATATCATGACTATTTTCCTATATCATTAAATATCCATGCAAAATGACTTTAGTGGCTGTAATACTTCACTATATGAATGTTTCATAACTGAGTGTTTGACATTGAGGCCATTTCTATTTTTTCAACGATATAAATAATAGCACAATGAACATTCTTATAAAAAGATTACTTTTTTAAATGATAAAAATGACCAGATTTGTACTTTCAGGGAGCTAGACCATGGGTAAGAGCATTTTGTATCCACCAGGACACCAAAAGAGATGCAAAAGGCAATTGGAAACTCAGAAAAACAAACAGACCAAAAAGAAAAACAATCCTCCACTTTATTGGCTGTTAAAATTTGGGCAAATAACTACATCCCTGATGCTTGATTTTAAAATAATGCATATAGTTATTGCATGAATTGAGAAAACATTTTGAGCACCAAACACAATGCCAGGAATGTAGAAATGCTCCCTTGAAAAATCTCCCAAAACAAAATATGAACAGTAATAGCACTTACTGAATTTAAATAGTGACAAGATAAATAGTACTGTCAGTAAGTGCTCTAGACCTTCAGAAAAAGCATAGTGGCGGGCAGTGAACAGGGCTTGGAAGGTGATAGCATTCAGATGGGGCGGGGAGAAAGAGGATCTTTAAAGCCAAGGGGTGACTTTTCCGTGAGTAAAGGAATTCAGCAGTTATGGTGTCTCAAGCTGTGGACCTCACCACAAGAATGGCTGGGATGGAAGATTTGTGCCGAGAAAGTCAAAATTAAAAGAGTTGAAAATGTATATGGGGCAATTATTGAAGGCATTGGTGAGCAAGCCTAGGACTTGATTGTGGGATATGGGGAGCCATGAACATTTTGTGCTGTGTTGCATCAGGAAAATTAACCTGACCACGATGAGCCATGATTTAGACGGGTCAGTTGGGACATGGGAGTTCAATTCGATCCATCACCAAACAGATGGGAAGTGAGCGGTGTAGACCAGCATGGGAGCCGTGACAGAGGACACGGGGAAATGTCAGCCCGGTCCCAGTGCGTCTGTGCCAGCCGCTTTGGCCTCCTGTGGGGCTGCGCGGTGACTGGGGCTAAGCGCTCCCCTCTCAGTTGGTCCTGGCTGGTGCTGAAAATGCTTGGGCACACCGCTCCTAGGGCTGACGACCTCGGAACCTTACTGGAAAAGCATTTTGCTTTAAGATTCAGTAAACGCTGTCCCGTGCCAAGGAATTGGCGTAACCTGAGGCGCTCTGGGGTCAGACCCACCGGACTCAGGCCGGCTCTGCCACGTGTTGTCCACCAGTCTCGGCGCGTTCCCTCAGCGTTGGTAACGCACTGACTGTCCGATACCTCCGCGATCGTAGGAGAGCAGAGACGTTCCTAATGCCTGGTACACCACGGGCGGGCCCGCTGGCTTCCTAACTTACACTTCTACAGTCATTTCTTGCAGCTGAGATCTTCCCTTTAATACCTCGTTAATTAACGTGTAACCTTTTGGTTAAAAATGTCAAGCTAAAGACTAAACCAGGAATGAAGCCACGGGAAATTCTTCGAGACTTGGTCGCCAGCAAGGTTATGGCCCGAAGCGGTGCAGGGGCGGCACGCGGGGAAGCGACTGGCAGAGCTGTGCGCACACGGGGTGCTGCGGGCGCTGGGCAGTGTGGAGAGGCTGCGTGGAGCTGCGCTCGGGGAGTTAGGGGACAGGGGGCTGCACTCCCAGTGAAGCGCGTGAAGAGGCAGTGATTGGTTCTGCGCCGGGGGGCTGGCAGCGTGTGGGGAGCTGTACAAGGGCTGCGCGCAAGGTGGCGACTGCGTGCGGGCAGGGGACTGGGCTGCGGGCTGCAGGCTGGGGAGGGTGTGGTGGGCTGTACGTGGGGCTGCCTGCCCAAGGCTGCACGCTCCGGGGAAGCGCGGAGGCGGGGTTGCTGCGCGCGCGCTGGGGGAGCGTGGGCGGGACACAGGGACTGCCCGCGCGAATGAGCTTCGACCGCACGCGCCCCACCCCACATTTCACGAGAGTCGCCGCTGGCGACCGGGAGATCCCGCAACGGCTGGGACAAGTCCACGTTGAGGCTGCCAGGCGAGTCAGCGACCGCTCCACCAGGAGTTATTTGATGAAGTGACCCAGCTCCACCCAGGGATTATGAGAAAACAAGGAGTAAGCTCAAAGCCGCTACAATCTTCCCGCCCCAGCCAGCCTAAGCGGCGGCGCGGGGGCCCTCCCCGGGAGCCGGAGGTGGAGGGAGGAGGTGGGAAGGTCGGCCTTGTCTGGCAGGGAACCTGCCAAGGGGGCACCAGGAGGGTCCTCCCCACGGAGGATCCGAAATCTGAGAAAAGAGCAAAAGGCTTTTGGTTGGAGGTGATGGCCAAGAACCTTCTTCTCGGCCCCTTCCAGTTCGTCCATATTTCCTGGCGCAGCTCCAGGGAAAAGGTGCACGAACTGCAGGCGCAGCGGTTCTCCCACCAGGACCACTCTCGGCATCGGTGAGGAGAGGCAGGGGAGAGCCCTAGAGGAGCCGCATGGCACCTGTTGAGTCTTGAAGTCAGTTTAACAAGCAAGGGTTTGTAGGTGCCTAGTAGTAAATAATGGCAAAGGTCCAGTAGAAATAAGTTAGTCAAAGGAATCTTGTCACTGAACCAGGGGAGGAGAGAGATGGGGGAGTATATTGGTTGAAGGGCTGTCAGATACTTAGAGTGTTTTAAAAGGTCTAGAGTTTTATTTATTTATTTATTTATTTATTTATTTATTTATTTATTTATTTATTTTTGAGACGGAGTCTGGCTCTGTCGCCAGGCTGGAGTGCAGTGGCCGGATCTCAGCTCATTTTAGCTCCACCTCCCGGGTTTATGCCATTCTCCTGCCTCAGCCTCCCGGTAGCTGGGACTACAGGCTCCCGCCACCTCGCCGACGCTAGTTTTTGTATTTTTTAGTAGAGGCACGAGGTTTCACAGTGTTAGCCAGGATGGTCTGGATCTCCCTGACCTCGTGATCTACCCGTCTCGGCCTCCCAAAGATGCTGGGATTACAGGCTTGAGCCACCCAGCGCCAGCCAGGTCTAGGAGTTTAAAGACTGAGGGGGGAAGGATTAAGGAAGGATGAGATTAAAAGATTCCAAGAGAGGAAATAATTAGTGGGTAAGGCTTTGGAATATTTGGGAGGGTAGAATTAAAGGCACAACTCTGAGAAGCTAACTGTGGAAAAGAGGAGAGAGAATTCCTTTTCTGAGATGGCAGGGAGTAGAAAAGCGCGGATTACTATACAGAGAAATGTTAAAGTGGAGATAAAAGAAGTTGAGAGTGCTGGCGTCTAATAGTCTATTTCAGTGAAGTATGAGGCTGAGTCACCTTCAGAGGTGAGATTGATAGGATGCCCGGGTCCAGGGGACATGCTTCTGTCACAGCTTGGAAAGGGCATGCGATAAGCCCTTCAAGCATTTAGAATGCTGGCATCACTACACCGTACCTTTTTTTTTTTTCAGATGTGGTATGTGGGTTAAGGGAGGGAGTGAGAGACACAGAAAGATTTTGAGCATCTTTGGAAAGCTGGATGAATTTGGTAGTATATTTGACCTTTTCCTTATATATCATCTGAAGAGTTTTTGCCAGTGTATATAATTGTTAGGAGAATTAGAAATAGGATATAAATATAGTTGAATAGGATAGTCTCTGTGTATTTTAAAATCAATGAAGCCTAATAAACAGTTAATGAGCATCTTTACAACCATTTAAAATTTTCAATCTTTTAAAAATTATAGCAACCCCACTTGCAGACAGTCCAAAAATACACCATGGGCCATACTTTGCCTATCCTGATATAAAACAAGTAAATCTGAGAAGTATTTAAGATAAACCCAGGACAGTTAGTAATATAGGAAAAGATCTGGATAAACATGGTTGAGAATTTCAACATTGCAATTTTTAAATTTTTTAAAATTTAATTTCTTCAATAATTATTGAATGAATTTGCATTTATTTTGTTAGCCAAGTGGAGTAATTTTTGAATTTTTAAGAGGCTACTATTGGTGGTTTATAAGATGACTTGCCAAGTATATTTGGGATCACCATAAGAAATACCATTAAAAAATCTCAGAGGGGAGGTAGGACTTCTGGAATAGCCAAGGAAATGCACTCCTCTATGAGGACAATGAAAATACTTGGAAAATTTTCTTTTTTTTTTTTTTTTTTTTTTTTTTTTGGTGAGTCTGCTCTTTAGAAGCCTGGGCTGGAGTGCAGTGGGCAGCGATCTCGGCTCACTGCAAGCTCCGCCCGGCTGCTCCGGGTTCCTTGTTCTGCCTCAGCCTCCCGAGTAGCTGGGACTGGCGCCGCCACCGCGCCCGGCTAATTTTTGTATTTTTAGTAGAGGCGGGGTTTCACTGTGTTAGCCAGGATGGTCGATCTCCTGACCTCGTGATCCGCCCGTCTCGGCTCCCAAAGTGGGGATTCCTAGGCTTGAGCCACGGCATGGCCGGAGAAAATTTTTCAAAATCATTTTCTTCAAAAACTTTGGAAATTAAGCAAAGGGTTTACAACAATCTGAAGGGCATTAATTCAAGAAAAGCTGCTGAGACCTCTGTAGGAACGGGGTTTGTGGTGTTTTGTTGGCATTCTATTCCCCACTCTTCTCTCTCCAGCTCCATGGTATCCTTGAAAACAAGCAATTTCCCAACCAAGCAGGCACAGGCTGCATTTGCAGCTCCTGTAAAAGCTCCATACCCAGAGCGGTGTCTCCAACTCCCCTGGTGAGTCTTGCATTGTACATGAGTGGCTGGCACCGGGCTGACTCAGGTCAGTCTCCTAGGCCATCTAGTAGCTCCTAGGTCTGGGCGCTTGCAAAGAGCTTGCAGTTCATCAAGGGTTGAGTTGCACAATGAGGCTTTTAGATGTGCTGCTGAGGAAGTGATTGCCTATATTTAATCGTCTTTTGATGAATGCTAGGAAACTTGATCACAAGTGGCTCCTCCTGGTTAAGAACTAATTGAAGCATACTGGCCATATATTTACTTCTTTTAAAATTTCATATAAAGGAATAGAAATATGTACTTTGATAAAACCAACAAAAAGGTCGCAATCTTCCCATAATTCCATCACTCTTGCAGTGCCTGGAAGTAAAAAAAACCCTCTCAAGTCTTTCCCTTTGCTTGTCAAGCCCTGCTGCAAACAGGTAAGCTCTGTTCAGAATTTACTTTGTGTCCTGGATTTTTTCCTATGCTCATAGAGACAGGATTAGCTGGCCATCTTGCTTTGTGTGCTATCTTTCTAGACATGTAAAATAATACATTTGAAATACTTGTTGTAAAGTTATTTTATAATAAAGCAACTTTTAATAACTTTCCTTTTTTTCTTTTTTCTAGCTGTCTTTGTGGCAATTTTACATTGGTAAGATTTAGTTTCAGTTTGAAATTTTTAAAAACATTTGAATTAAAAATTGTCATCACTGTTTGCATACATTAAACAATAACTTCTGGCTATATTTGTAGAACGTCTTTATGTGCGCCAATTTATACATATATTTTGCTTTTTTACAAACCTAATATGTGAAACAGTATTTACAAAATAGATGCATTAGGGGAATAGTAACTTATGAATTAAAATATTTTTGCTTTACCAAATAATTCACCACGTTTCTTTAAATATCTAGCTTTTCTAGTGTATTTTGCATGTGTAGTTCATTTAAAACCCTCCTTTGTTTTATGGTAATTATATGTTGCTAGTGAAATCACTTTTTTTTTTTTTTTGAGACAGAGTCTTGCTCTGTCTCCCAGACTGGCGTGCAGTGGCGCGATCTTGACTCACTGCAACCTCTGCCTCCCAGGCTCAAGTGATTCTCGTGCCTCAGCCTTTCAAATAGCTGGGATTACGGGTGTGCACCACCACACCCAGCCAATTTGTTGTATTTTTAGTGGAGACGAGGTTTCACCATGTTGGCCAGGCTGGTGTCAAACTCCTGGCCTCAAATGATCCACCTGCCTTGGCCTCCCAAAGTATTGGGATTACAGGCATGAGCCAGCCCACCCAGCCAGTGAAATAACTTTGGTGATAAAGTTTAGTAAACACCTGCCAATTGGAAATCAGGTAAAAAAGAAGATAAAGGTTCGGCAGTGGTTATACAGAGTTAAATGGCTTTGAGTCTTTCAGTATGCAAGCCTGTGTACATTATTTTACAAAAGTGTTTATAAAAATTTGTAAAATAATACTTCCCTCTGGAATATTTTATTTTTACCTGGGCTCAGCGATTTCTACCCTTGGGAGGTATGAGATTTGCCCCTGTGTTCTGTTGACACAGTGCTGCTCTAGATATTTAGTCTGCAGGGAGATTTTGATGTTAGAACTGAGGCTGCAATGGTAGGGAATATTTCTGCAGTTTTTGGTACCCTGGCATATGTCCTACATGTAAAGAAGGGTTAGTGGAAAACAGGGTTAATATATGGAACTTTGCTTTATTTTCAACTTCACTGGAAACTCATGACTACATAAGTTAGCTGTAGCACGATTATTGACCGCAGCTAATTTTGTTTATCACATATGCTCCTTTCTTCACTGCCTACAGCTGTTGATTCACTACTAAAATGTCTTCAAGCACACACCTGCATTCTTTGGCACTTGAAAGTTGATCCCTTATGTGATATTATACTTATTGTAAGTCTGCTTTGATTTAAAGTAATTTTATTCATAATTATATTCCGAACCCTTTTCAACACTTATGGAGGTATTTCCCAAGGCTGGTATATTAGAATCACTTGAAACTTAAAAAACAAACAATAACCTGCCTCTGTTCTTATTTAGAGGCCTGGGATGGAAGGAAGGGTGAAAAAAACCACAAGAATTTTAGTTATACAATTAAGTTTTTTTTTTTTTTTCCTTGAGACAGAGTCTCACTCTGTCGCCCAGGCTGGAGTGCAGTGGCATGATCTCTGCTCACTGCAACCTTTGCCCCCTGGGTTCAAGCAATTCTCCTGCCTCAGCCTCCCTAGCAGCCAGGATTACAGACATACACTACCATGGCTGGCTAATTTTTGTATTTTTGGTAGAGGCAGGGTTTCACCATGTTGGCCAGGCTGGTGTCGAACTCCTCACCTCAAGTGATCTGCCCGCCTCGGGCTCTGAAAGTGCTGGGATTACAGGCATGAGCCGACACACCCGGCCACAATTAAGTTTAAAAACCACTGAGTTAAGGAATTTCAGGTGTGTGCCATACTGGATTATAAATGCCTAAAAACATGCAAATTATAAAAATAATATTATAACAATTTATTGTTTTCTTTTGTATGGCTTTCTTATCACTTATTTTAATGTTGGTTTTGAAACTTGTTCTATTGTAATATGATACTTCATTTTTTTCTAGGTTACATTTAGTAACACTTTTTGAAAATGATCGTCATTTCTCTCACCTCTCATCTTTGGAACGGGAGATGAGTTTTCGCACTGAAATGGTTAGGTTTCTTTTTCTAACGAATTAATTTGTGGTTTAAGAATAGCGAGACTATGAGGTAGAAATGTATTAGGCATTGAAACGAACTTTTGGTGAACTGCACTGTTTCATAAGCTATAACCCAGGTTTATTATTTAAATAGTAAAGTGTTTGAGATTATTTTTCTGTTACTTATTTCATTATCTCTCACTCTTTCCTAATGCAGACTTCTTTTTAAGATAATAAAGATGAATTATAATAGGTGAGGAAGGAGGACAAAGGAAACACTGAGGAAGTGATAAAGGGGAATGAAATGAGATGCTGTCAGAAATTGCTTTCTCTTTGGCTACAGTTGGGAGATCCTATGTTTCACCTGGGTCTTTTAATGATGATGATTATTATTTGGCTCTCTTTTGGTTTCAAGATAATCTCTTTTAAGAGATAACTTTTGATATAATTTTTAAATAATTTTCTTTTTTTCGATACTTAATCTTTAAAATGGAGTTTTCTGCCATACACATCTCACGTAATTATTGTGAGGAGTAAGTGGGATAGCGAATGCCAAAATTGCACAATTTTACATTTAGAAGACACCACAACCGTCCATCTTCCAGATCTGCTTGCAGCTGGTCGGGGGCCTAGTGAAGCATTGAAACTGGTTCTCCTCACTCTGGCCATTGCTTTTTGTTTAAATTATGGTAAAATTTAGATTTAAATTTGTAATAAAAAATTTCAATATTTATAATTTCAGCATACATCTCAGTGACATTAAGTACATTCATATTGTCTTGCAGCTATTACCACTGTCCACATCCAGAACTTTTTGCTATCCCAAACAGAAACTCTACCCACTAAACACTAATCACACCCAACTCTATTTTCTGTCTCTATGAATTTGCCTATGCTAGGCCCCTCAGTCACTGCTTTTTAATTTTCATCCCTATATTG
>NW_022170206.1:0-987 GCF_008728515.1 Papio anubis | reverse complement strand
ACCGTGTCAGCCAGGATGGTCTCGATCTCCTGACCTCGTGATCCGCCCGTCTCGGCCTCCCAAAGTGTTGGGATTACAGGCTTGAGCCACCGCGCCCGGCCTCAGTGAGTATTTCTTGAATGAATGGGCTGGTGTAAGTGACATTTTCCAGAGTAGAGCTACTCAGCTTTTTCAGTGGAACACCTCTGAGCTTGTGAGGACTCATTGGGTACCTGGTTGTCCTCCAAATACACTGTCCAGTTGCATGTTCATGCCCCTCCCCACCTTTCCCCTGAGCTCAAGTGCTCAAGTGGCTACGTAGAGGGTGGTATGGACCTGCAGCCTGCCTGCCTGGAACCAGATCTTGGCTCTACTCCTTACTGACTGTGACACCTTGGACAAGGTTTTGAATGCCTTTCCATCTATAAAATGGGGATTATGAGGATATCCATCTCACAGCCCTGTTTCTCATGGGGCTGCTCTGAGAAATAAATCAGTTAATATATGTAAAGCACACACACAAAACGTCACATGTAGTAAAAGCTATAAAAGTATAAGCTAGTACTATTCAAGGTTAAGGACTAGATATTATTCATTTTTGTATCCCCCCCAAATGCCTAACCCAGTGCTGGCAAAAAGAATGTGGTTGGGCCGGGCACAGTGGCTCATGCCTGTAATCCCAGCACTTTGGGAGGCTGAGGTGGGTGGATCATGAGGTCAGGAGTTCAAGACACCCTGGCCAAGATGGTGAAACCCCGTCTCTACTGAAAATACAAAAATAGCCGCGTGTTGTGGCGGGTGCCTGTAGTCCCAGCAACTCAGAACGTTGAGGCAGAGAATCGCTTGAACCCGGGAGGCAGAGCTTGCAGTGAGCCGAGATCATGCCACTGTACTCCAGCCTGGGAGACAGAGCGAGATTTGGTCTCAAAAGAAAAGAGAAAGAGAGAAAGAGAGAAAGAAGGAAAGGAAGAAAGATAGAAAGAAAGAAAGAAAGAAAGAAAGAAAGAA
>NW_022170205.1:0-988 GCF_008728515.1 Papio anubis | reverse complement strand
TTTTAATAGAGACGGGGTTTCACCATGTTGGTCAGGCTGGTCTTGAACTCCTGAGCTCAGGTGATCCGTCCGCCTCGGCCTCCCAGAGTGCTGGGATTATAGGCGTGAGCCACCACTCCCGGCCACAGCTTGTCTTATTACTTGCTCTATCCTACATCCTTTTAGAACCTGGAAACTAAGATTATATTTATAAAGATATTGTTAGCAATTAAGTCAGTCCCAAGAGTGATATTCATGGTACCGATGAGATCAAGGGAAAAGGTTATATCTACCTCATTGGCTCTTGGTGTGAACGTTCTCTCTCCTTTTCTTTCACTTGGCTAACTCCTGTTCAGTTATTCTTTAGGACTTGACTCAGGAAGAGATGGCCTCCAAGAAGCCATCCTAGCAAGGTTACTCTTTTCTTGCCACCCTTGTGCAGCTCTTGTGCAGAATTTGATCAATGCTCTTATCACAGTGTACTGATATCACCTATTCCCATTACAAGACCATAAACTGAAGGAAGGCAGTTTAAATATTTAAACATGTTTTTCTCTTGGGTTTTGCACAAGAGTTGGAACATTCAATTTACTGATAAAATGAGTATTGTTGGGCCATTTGGTGACTTCTTATTTTCATAGCTTTCCAGAGGAGGAGGCTCCAGTTATCTTTGGTTGGAAATTTACTTGTATCTGTAATTAGTTATTTTTCTGCTGCATTGAAGTCATGTGTATAGTTTCCCCTTCCTGGTAAGAGTTCTTCCCCTTGACTCTTGGGAATTCTTATGAATCAGTGTCAATATTTCTTTGTCCTTTCCCTTTTCTGTAGCACATCACACATGTATCTACCGTGAGTATCTTTTTATAGGTCTGTGTTTATTTGCCTTTTTTCCATTAGCTCCTCCTTAGATCCTTGGTTTTGCCACTTCTTTTTTTTTTTTTTTTGAGGTGGAGTCTCCCTCCGTTGCCCAGGCTGGAGTGCAGTGACGCGATCTCAGCTCACTGCAACC
>NW_022170204.1:0-988 GCF_008728515.1 Papio anubis | reverse complement strand
GAAAGAAAGAAAGAAAGAAAGAAAGAAAGAAAGAAAGAAAGAAAGAAAGAAAGAAAGAGAAAGAAAGAAAAAAGAAAAAAAGAAAAGGGTGTGTGCCCCACCTGTGTCCCTTCTAGGATCCATAACTCTCCATGGTTATTCCTGTAAAGCCCCTTGTGCAGCAAACAGAGGATACATCTTTATCGGTTGATTGTCATTATCTGTTTCCTTCTCGGTCTCCCCTATTACACTATGAGCACCCCGAAAACGAGAACTGCATCCCTAGCACCTAAAACAATGCCTGACACACAGGCTGGAAATATTTGCGGAATTAACTTTGAAACAGTGATATTATTTTTTTTTTAACGTATTGGAATTTTGAATTAAAATTAATCTATAAATTCAGAAAATACAGAAAAATACAAAGGAGGAAGTAAAAATTACTTGTAATTGCTCTGCTCTGAGATAACCTCTTTTAGTTTATTTTGAGAATATTTGAGAATTTTTGAGAAAAGGAACACTATGTAAAAAATTGAATGTATGAAAAAAATTCTGAAAACTGTGCATCTCACAGAGAATGGAATTAAAAGACTGATTAGAACATTTAGGACTCAAAGTATGAGATGTTAAACTTATGGACTAGAAGGGACTAGAAAAAGAACTAAGATGAATGTGATAAGTAATACATGAAACAACTGGACTTGAAAATTGATTAGAAGTGGTGGTGGGAGGGGAATAGAGTAAAGGAAGAGTATCGAGTGACCCTACAAGTTAACAAAATGTTTGTTAAGTAAATGAAAGAGTTGGAGATTGGGGCCGGGCGTGGTGGCTCAAGCCTGTAATCCCAGCACTTTGGGAGGCCGAGACGGGCGGATCACGAGGTCAGGAGATCGAGACCATCCTGGCTGACACGGTGAAACCCCGTCTCTACTAAAAAAATACAAAAAACTAGCCGGGCGAGGTGGCGGGCGCCTGTAGTCCCAGCTACTTGGGAGGCTGAGGCAGGAGA
>NW_022170203.1:0-989 GCF_008728515.1 Papio anubis | reverse complement strand
TCCGCCTCTCGGGTTTACGCCATTCTCCTGCCTCAGCCTCCCAAGTAACTGGGACTACAGGCGCCCGCCATCTCGCCCGGCTAGTTTTTTGTATTTTTTAGTAGAGACGGGGTTTCACCGTGTTCGCCAGGATGGTCTCGATCTTCTGACCTCGTGATCCACCCGTCTCGGCCTCCCAAAGTGCTGGGATTACAGGCTTGAGCCACCGCGCCCGGCCTAGTGACACCCATCTTAAAAGAAAAAAAAAATTTTTTTTTTGAGACAGAGTCTCGCCCTATCGGCCAGGCTGGAGTGCAATGGTGTGATCTCAGCTCACTGCAACCTCCACCTCCCGGGTTCAACCAATTCCTGCCTTAGCTTTCCGAGTAGCTGGGATTACAGGTGCCTACCACCACACCCAGCTAATTTTTGTATTTTTAGTAGAGATGAGGTTTCACCATGTTGATCAGGCTGGTCTCAGACTCCTGACTTCAGGTGATTCACCTTCCTCAGCCTCCCAACGTGCTGGGATTACAGGTGTGAGCCACTATGCCCAACCAAAAAAAATTTTTTTTTTTTTTGACGGGGTTTCACCGTGTTAGCCAGGATGGTCTCGATCTCCTGACCTCGTGATCCGCCCATCTCGGCCTCCCAAAGTGCTGGGATTACAGGCTTGAGCCACCGCGCCCGGCCAAAAAAAATTTTTTTAAGCTAAAATATTTTCTTTTCTTTTTCATTTTTTTTTTTTAGATGGAGTCTCGCTCTTTTTGCCCGCGCTGGAGTGCAGTGGCGCGATCTCGGCTCACTGCAATCTCCGCCTCCCGGGTTCAAGTAATTCTCCTGCCTTAGCCTCCTGAGTAGCTGGGATTACAGGCGCCCGCCACCACGCCAAGCTAATTTTTGTATTTTTAGTAGAGATGGGGTTTCACCATGTTGGTCAGGCTGGTCTCGAACCCCTGACCGCGTGATCCACCCACCTCGGCCTCCCAGAGTGCTGGGATTACAGGCGT
>NW_022170202.1:0-990 GCF_008728515.1 Papio anubis | reverse complement strand
AAAAACGTTTCTCTTATTCTCCTACGTTATTGTTAAGATTTTTTTTTTTTTCCCTCAAACAACAAGCATGTTTAATATCTAGAAAATCACAGAGGTTTTGGGCCAGGTGTAGAGGCTCAAGCCTGTAATCTCAGACCCTTGGGAACCTGAGATGGGTGGATCATCTGAGTTCAGGAGTTCGAGACCAGCCTGGCCAACATGGTGGAACCCCATTTCTGCTAAAAATACAAAAACTAGCCAGGTGTGGTGGTGGGTGCCGGTAATTCCAGCTATTTGGGAGGCTGAGGCAGGAGAATCACTTGGACCCAGGAGACGGAGGTTGCAGTGAGCCAAGCTCACACCACTGCACTCCAGTCAGGGTGACAGAGCAAGACTCCATCTCAAAAGAAATACAATACAATACAATACAATACAATACAAAAGAGATTTAAAAAGCTTTCAATTTAATAAGCACTCAAAGCTCTTTACCGGTTTAAAACAAATACAAGGCCCATTTTTCTTTTTTCTTTTTCTTTTTCTTTTCTTTTTTTTTTGATACGGAGTCTCACTCTGTCGCCTAGGCAGGAGTGCAGTGGCTGGATCTCAGCTCACTACAAGCTCTGCCTCCCGGGTTCCCGCCATTCTCCTGCCTCAGCCTCCCGAGTAGCTGGGACTACAGGTGCCCGCCACCTCGCCCAGATAGTTTTTTGTATTTTTTAGTAGAGACGGGGTTTCACCGTGTTAGCCAGGATGGTCTTGATCTCCTGACCTCGTGATCCGTCCGTCTCGGCCTCCCAAAGTGCTGGGATTACAGGCTTGAGCCACCGCGCCCTGCCAAGGCCCATTTTTCTAGAATCACCTGGCCTCTCTAAGCCTTGCAAACAAAACTGAATTTCTCACTTGATACTTCGCTATCACTTGCAATCACGAAAACCAAGAATTGTGTATGTCACTGTGTACTAACTGGTACCTGGAGTTCACACAAGGCTGGGATCAAGGGTTGAATCTTTC
>NW_022170201.1:0-991 GCF_008728515.1 Papio anubis | reverse complement strand
TTTGAGACGGAGTCTCACTCTGTCGCCCAGGCTGGAGTGCAGTGGCGTGATCTCAGCTCACTGCAAGCTCTGCCTCCCGGGTTCATGCCATTCTCCTGCCTCAGCCTCCCGAGTAGCTGGGACTACAGGAGCCGCCACCATGCCCGGCTAATTTTTTGTATTTTTAGTAGAGATGGGGTTTCACCGTGTTAGCCAGGATGGTCTGGATCTCCTGACCTCGTGATCCGCCCGCCTCGGCCTCCCAAAGTGCTGGGATTATAGGCGTGAGCCACCGTGCCTGGCCACATCTGTGGTTCTTGAGGCCCCAGCATCCTCTCCCCAGGACCCCCACACTTCAGGACCCACCAATGAGTCTATCCTTAACACAGAAGGAAACCTCACAGTACAGCTGGGCTCTGGAGGTGTAGGGCGAGGCATGCAGGCTGGGAGCCCCTCCCCCTCCCGGGGCTCCTGTCAGAAGCGGGAGGCAGAGGCCCCGTCCTCTGGAAACTCAGTTGGAGCCGTGGGGTCCCGAGGAAGTACCCCTGCCCCCAAAAACCCAGCTAAGTGCAGGTTGCCTGGCAACAGCCTGGCATCAAGGCTGCTCACTGGGTCCCAGCAGACAGCCTCCAGGGATCCCTGTGGCCCAAAAGCAGCCTGGGCAACGGGCCCTAAGCCCTGGAGGCAGGGAAGCCACCTCCCTACACATACTGATACACACACTCACACACACTCACACACACTCACACTCACACACTCTCACATACACACACACACACTCTCACACACACACACACACTCTCACATAACGCACATACACACATACACTCACACTCATATAACACACACGTGCACACACACATTCATACACACACTCACATACACTCATACACACACACACACACACTCATACACATACATACACTCACACTCACACTCACATACACATGCACACTCATACACACTCACACACACATACACACTCACACACATACACACACATGCACTCATA
>NW_022170200.1:0-995 GCF_008728515.1 Papio anubis | reverse complement strand
GGCCTCCCAAAGTGCTGGGATTACAGGCTTGAGCCACCGCGCCCGGCCCCCATAACGTTTTCTAAAAAGTCTCTTAGTTCTGCCAAACTCTGCCGGAGTCCTCAAAGCAGAACCGGTAATTCTTCACTCCCTGTCCCCAACACTTCATGGGAGCTGTTAGCTTTTAGAAACAAACAGAGTGAGCTGCGCTGATGGCACGAGGAGACATAAGAACTTAACAGAGACCAGTGGTTCAAGATGAACTGGCAGGAGGAAGGGCCCGCACCGGAAACCTGAGAACATGTTGTTCTGCCTTTACCTGTGGATAGCTGACATTAATACCATTTGAACTTGAAAATCCATGGCGGGGGAGGTTAACCTACATCACAGAGGATTTTTGACTGCAGAATGTCTCGGGGTGGGATGCAGACATGAGCACTTTTTTTTTTTTTTTTTTAGTGCTTTAAGTTCTGGGGTTCATGTGCAGAACGTGGAGGTTTGTTACATAGGTATACACGTGCCATGGTGGTTTGCTGCACTCATCAACCCGTCATCTACATTAGGTATTTCTCCTAATGCTATCCCTCCCCTAGCTTCCCCACCCCGTGACAGGCCCTGGTGTGTGATGTTCCCCTTCCTGCATCCACGTGTTCTCATTGTTCAACTCCTACTTAGGAGTGAAACCATGAGAACCTTTTTTTTTTTTTTTTGAGACAGAGTTTTGCTCTTGTTGCCCAGGCTGGAGTGCAATGGCGCGATCTCAGCTCACCACAACCTCCGCCTCCCGGGTTCAAGCGATTCTTTTTCGTCAGCCTCCCAAATAGCTGGGATTACAGGCATGTGTCACCATGCCCGGCTAATTTTGTATTTTTAGTAGACCAACATGGTTTCTCCATGTTGGTCAGGCTGGTCTTGAACTCCCGACCTCAGGTGATCCACCCACCTCGGCCTCCCAAAGTGCTGGGATTACAGGCATGAGCCACCGCACTTGGCTGAGCACTTTTTTTTTTTTTTTT
>NW_022170199.1:0-996 GCF_008728515.1 Papio anubis | reverse complement strand
ATGACCTTTTACTGTCTTTATTTGGAGATTAAGTATGGTTCAAGGAAATGTGTATGGATGCCGAGTTGACAAGAGGTAGACTTGTGATGGTTAGTTTTCTGTCAATTTGGTTGGGCCATGGTGCCCAGGTATTTGGTCAAACATTATTCTGGATGTGTCTGTGAGGGTATTTTTTTGCGGGGTGAGATTAACATTTAAATTAATGGACTTTGAGTAAAGCAGGCTACCCTCCATAATATGGGTGGGCCTCATCCAATCAGTTGAAGGCCTCAGCAGAACAAAGACTGACCTCCCACAAGCAAGAAGGAATTCTGTCAGCAGTGGACTTCTGACTTGAACTCCAACATCAGGAGTGGAAGATGCCATCTTCCATAATCCATGAGATTTATTTTTCCTTAAAATAAATCTCTCAGCCAGGCATGGTGGCTCATGCCTGTAATCCCAGCACTTTGGGAGGCTGAGCTGGGCAGATCACTTGAGGTCAGGAGTTCAAGACCAGCCTGGCCAACATGGCGAAACCCTGTCTCTACTAAAAATACAAAAATTAGCCAGCAGTGGTGGTGCATGCTTGTCATCCCAGCTACTCAGGAGGCTGAGGCATGAGAATTGCTTGAACCTGGGAGGCAGAGGTTGCAGTGAGCCGAGATTGTGCCACTGCACTCCAGCCTGGGCAACAAGAATGAAACTCCATCTCAAAAATAAATGAAATAAAGTAAAATAAAATAAAATAAAATAAAAATAAAAAAACTGTCTCACTCTCTACACATTCTATATGTCCTATTTCTCTGGAGAACCCTAATATAAGGGCCCCTAAGACAATGGGACAAGCTGACTCCTCATACTCTGAAGTAGATAAATGAAGTAGGGGTGAGGAGGCTTTAGAGTCACCTGACGACATTGCTGCATATCAGGGTATTTAAATACAAGGAAGTGGGGCCTTTGTTTTCACATCCCCCTGTCTGCCCACCTAACTCTAGGGCTAGCAAGGTACCTATG
>NW_022170198.1:0-997 GCF_008728515.1 Papio anubis | reverse complement strand
AAAAAAAAAAAAAAAAAAAAAAAAAAAAAAAAAAAAGAATAAAATGAAGCAACATACCATGTTCCAGAATAAGATTTACTATCATAAAATGTCATGCCTTCAAAACTGAACGTATATATGTAATGCAATTCTGAAGAGGATTACAATGAGTCTGGGTTTTGTTTTGCTTTAGAAATAAGAAAAAAATTAGCTTAAAGTTCACATGAAATGATATATGTTTTTAAAGAGACAATGCTTTTTTGAAAAACATGAAATAATACTGACAAAAGAAAAACAAAATAGTAGAATTCCTGATTTAGGAAAACAGTCATACTTATTCGAGAACTTCTGTAATAAAAAAGCAATGTAGGTATATACAGCTATTGTGTAGCCATAAAAATTAAAAGTTTAAACTAAAAAAAAAGTAGCATGCTCTTGGCCTCCCAAAGTACTAGGATTACAGGTGTGAGCCACCATGCCCAGCCTAAAATTATCTTTATAATCTATGATATAATTCTATGCCTACAAAATCTGAGACGAAAAGTTATAAGAATACTTTGAATTTGGTGAAGTGTCTGTAATCAAGATAAATATACAAAAACCAACAGGTTTTTATTGAAAAAAGAAAAAGAGGAAAGAAAAAGGAAAAAGATTCAAAAATGTATAGATACTTTAAATGAGATAAGAATGCTTTATTTAATAAATGGTAGTGGCATCGGGAGAAAATATTTGCAAACCACACATTTAACAACGGGCTAATATCCAAAATATATAAGGAACTGAAACCACTGAATAGCATGAAAGCAACCTAATTTAAAAATGGGCAAAACACCTACATAGACATACCTCAAAAGAAGATATACATATAGGCCGGGCGCGGTGGCTCAAGCCTGTAATCCCAGCACTTTGGGAGGCCGAGACGGGCGGATCACAAGGTCAGGAGATCGAGACCATCCTGGCTAACAGGGTGAAACCCCGTCTCTACTAAAAAATACAAAAAAAAAACTAGCCGGGCGAG
>NW_022170197.1:0-997 GCF_008728515.1 Papio anubis | reverse complement strand
TAAAATTGAAGGTTATTATGTAAAGTGAAATAAGCCAGGCACAGAAGAAAAAATATCACATATTCTGATTCATATGTGGGAGCTAAAAAATGGATCTCACGGAGGTAGAGAGTAGAATGGTGCTTACCAGAGGCTGAGAAGGGGAGGAAGATCGGGATAATGATAAGATGGTTAATGGATACAAAATTACAGAGAGAGAAAATAAATAATTTATAGTATTCAACAGTACGGCAGGTAATTTATAGTTAAAAAAATTATTGTATATTTCAAAATAGCTACATAAGAAGAATTGTGATGGTCTCAATACAAAGAAAAACGTTGGAGTTGATGGATATTCCAATTATCCTGATTTATCATTACACATTATATATATGAAACCAAATATCACATATATCCCCAAAATACGCACAACTAGGTTATATCAATAGTGTATGTAGACACACACACACACACACACACACACACACACACACAAAGAATTAAAAGTGAATGCCAAAAATTGCCCTGGATCTGACTTCTTGGTAGCAATATACCTATTTAAAGTGTAAATAGTACAATCAAGTATGAAGCAAAACAGTATCTGATTATGTCAAACATTCTCAAAACAAACAGAAAACTGGCTTTGAATAGTCTTCTAAAAAGTGAAAAAAAATGTTTTAAATTTGAATGATAATTACAATTATTGAACAAAAATTACATTTTAATTTAAGGTTTTATTGTTCCACTTTACTTTGAATACTCTATAACATACTCCTGTTAATGTTTATTTAATCATGTCACCTTTAGAAAAAGTTTTAAAAACAGAAAACTTCTAAAGAAATATGTTAATATAGCTAATATATTTTATGTAACATATTTTAGTATAGTACCACATACTAATTAATGTCCAATACAAAGTTTATCTAAATAACTTTCTTAGAATAAATGCTGAAAGGTTTATTTAACTGATTTTTTTTTTCCTATGCAGATAGCATTATTTTAAAATCACAAACTAAGA
>NW_022170196.1:0-28720 GCF_008728515.1 Papio anubis | reverse complement strand
GAGGGTCCTGACTGTTAGAAGGAAAACTAACAAACAGGAAGGACACCCACACCAAAACCCCATCACTACGTCACCATCATCAAAGACCAGAGGCAGATAAAACCACAAAGATGGGGAAAAAGCTGGGCAGAAAAGCTGGAAATTCAAAAAATAAGAGCACATCTCCCCCTCCAAAGGAACGCAGCTCATCACCAGCAACGGATCAAAGCTAGATGGAGAATGACTTTGACGAGTTGAGAGAAGAAGGCTTCGGTCCATCAAACTTCTCAGAGCTAAAGGAGGAATTACGTATCCAGCGAAAAAAAACTAAAAATCTTGAAAAAAGAATGGAAGAATGGATAACTAGAATAATCAATGCAGAGAAGGCCATAAACGAACTGACAGAGATAAAAACCATGACATGAGAAATACATGACAAATGCACAAGCTTCAGTAACCGACTCAATCAACTGCAAGAAAGACTATCAGCGATTGAGGATCAAATGAATGAAATGAAGTGAGAAGAGAAGTCTAAAGAAAAAAGAGGAAAAAGAAATGAACAAAGCCTTCAAGAAGTATGGGATTACGTGAAAAGACCAAATCTACTTCTGATTGGGGTGCCTGAAAGTGAGGGGGAAAATGGAACCAAGTTGGAAAACACTCTGCAGGATATCATCCGGGAGAACTTCCCCAACCTAGTAAGGCAGGCCAACATTCATATTCAGGAAATACAAAAAACGCCACAAAGATACTCCTCGAGAAGAGCAACTCCAAGACACACAATTGTCAGATTCACGAAAGTTGAAATGAAGGAAAAACTGTTAAGGGCAGCCAGAGAGAAAGGTCGGGTTACCCACAAAGGGAAGCCCATCAGACTCACAGCAGATCTCTGGGCAGAAACTCTCCAAGCCAGAAGAGAGTGGGGGTCAATATTCAACATTCTTAAAGAAAAGAATTTTCAACCCAGAATTTCATATCCAGCCAAACTAAGTTTCATCAGTGAAGGCGAAATAAAATCCTTTACAGACAAGCAAATGCTTAGAGATTTTGTCACCACCAGGCCTGCCTTACAAGAGACCTTGAAGGAAGCACTAAACATGGAAAGGAACAACAGGTACCAGCCATTGCAAAACATGCCAAATGTAAAGACCATCGAGGTTGTAGGGGAAGAACTGCATCAACTAACGAGCAAATAACCAGCTAATATCATAATGACAGGATCAAGTTCACACATAACAATATTAACCTTAAATGTAATGACCAAATGGTCCAATTAAAGACATAGACTGGCAAATTGATAAAGAGTCAAGACCCATCATTTGTTGTATTCAGAAGACCCATCTCACATGCAGAGACACATAGCTCAAAAATAAATGGGATGGAGGAAGATCTACAAGCAAATGGAGAACAAAAAAAGCAGGGTTGCAATCCTAGTCTCTGATAAAATAGACTATACAGCCATAAAAAAGGATGAGTTCATGTCCTTTGTAGGGACATGGATGCAGCTGGAAACCATCATTCTCAGCAAACTATCACAAGAACAGAAAACTAAACACCACATGCTCACTCATAGGTGGGAACTGAACAATGAGATCACTTGACTCCTCGGGAAGGGGAACACTATATACCGGGCCTACTATGGGGAGGGGGGAGGAGGGAGGGATTGCATTGGGAGTTATACCTGATGTAAATGACGAGGTGATGGGTGCTGACGAGTTGATGGGTGCAGCACACCAACATGGCCCAAGTATACATATGTAAGAAACCTGCACGTTGTGCGCATGTACCCTAGAACTTAAAGTATAATAATAACTAAAAAAAAACCCTTTTATCCTACATTATCA
Source organism: Papio anubis (assembly GCF_008728515.1). NCBI lineage: Eukaryota > Metazoa > Chordata > Mammalia > Primates > Cercopithecidae > Papio > Papio anubis. The sequence goes on along the minus strand of NW_022170196.1, from coordinate 26,897 downwards.
TTTTTAAAACCTTCATATATGTCATATATAAAAAGTACAATATAAATTATTAGCATGTCATGAAAATAGTTTTTGTCTATTTTGATATCTGAACATAGATTTAAATTTCTTCTGAATTTTGATGTACAGTCAGTCCCAAAACCACATACAAAATAATATGTTGATTTAACTTGTTGACAGTCTAGTTTTTATTAGATAAGCAATTTAAGGCCAATAAATAATGTCATTTTTTAAATAGGAAAATATTAAAATTTGTCTTTATAGATTATGAATAGTAGTAAAATATTACATTGAGTGTGTTTCCTAGTAAGTTTTAATTACTTGTTTAATCACTATTAACCTAAAATTAAACAATATTTGATTAAAACTGGGTTTTTAAATTATTTACCCTACAAAAAGAAGAAAATGATCTTTTAATGTTTTAAGGAACTGGAAAGATGGCATTACTTTCAAAGGGATTCAAGCGTCCATAAAATGGAAATGCTGAGATAGCTGTGGGAGGAATGATCTGAGTAAGTATGATTGTTCTGCCATGAGCTCAATTTGCAGCTGTAGCATGCTTTGGGAACTTAATCTTTTATCATATTAGTAGATAATTAGATAATAGTTCTTAAGTATTCAAAAGTAGAACATTGCCCCACTCTTCCCTTCTGTTTCATTGCACAGCCCTAAGGTGACCACTTTTGGCCAAAGACTACCTTGTTAGTGTCCCATAGCCTATGAAACCTTCCTCTGCCCTAGGACCTGTCTTCTTATACTGTGATTTTTTCTAAACAAGAAGAATTTGGCTTAACCCAGGGGAAAAAATGTGATAAGATATGAAATAAACCAATGATACAAATCTCTTAACTGTAGAAACCCTGAATTGAGTTTATGGACTCTCTAGTCCTAGAGATCTTTTACAATGACCTGTCTCCAAACTCAACATCTTGGTGTTTAAACATTCAAATACCTAGAGGGAAGGAACGGAACTAAATGACCCTTCTGATTTCAAGGTTGCATGTTTCCAACCACTGATGTTTTCAACATTAATCCATGCTGAATTCTTGCATGCTGGTTTATTGTTTTTAATGTTAAAACACATGAAATGCACACTGCAGATTATGTCCACACCAGAGGAATAAAGCAATGTATAAAATGAAGGTAACATGAGAGAACTGTTAGACTTGGGAGGTAAGAAAAGCTACTGAAATTGAGTTTCCATCTGGGCCAATTCCATCAGTTTTACAATAACTATGGCTTGGTTTTTCCACCCAAAACAGGATTCCGTCTTAGTAAAGTCCTGGAATCGGTATAACCTTTCTTCCTCCTTAGTCTTGTTTTCCTATGTATGCCACTTGAGTGGCTAAAACATAGAACAAATTGACAGGCTAGTCCATGCATCTTCATAGCTCTGCAAAATCCCTCTGGGCAATTCTTCATAAACAGAAGTATTGGCCACGTAAACATAGTATTTTAATTAAACATTGTATTGAGTCATAATACCTAACTTAAGTACTTTATATATTAATGTCAGTATCTATTTATTATATATGTTACAAATAGACAAAATCTAATTCTGTGCTATTGGACAGCGGTTTACTTTGCTGTTCCCTCATATTTTAAGAAACCCTGTAATGTATTTAAGAAACTGTCATTGTAAGGAGTTCTAATTGCATGACATTGGCCCTCTGTGGTTAGGGTAACATCCCAAGGGTGGAGCAGGGGCTCAAAATTGGGAACTCTGAGAACCGCATTCTCTCCCAGTGATTTCAATGACTTAAAGCAATCCTTGGGCAAGTCACCCATCCTTTCTTTTCTCACTTCTCTTTCAAGTCATAATTCCCAGCTTCACATATGGCAGTTCTGAAAACAAGCCTCAAGCAAAGGGCTTGGTGATTCTGGGATAATATGAACCACCAAGTACTACTGCTATCCAACATGATGTTTTTCCTGGGAGAAAACAACTCCTCCAACCTATTACCCATCATTGCCTACAAGGGTTTCCTTGGTAAACACAGCTGGAGGTTTGCCCATTTTAAATGACGCAAACAAAAAATCCACCTCAAATCTCTGAAGTTACTCTTCTGTGGTCTAAGAGGATTATTAGGCAATAGCTTCCCAGTAACCAGTCTCGAATACATTCTTATTACCTATTTTCTTCTAGTGCCTACACCCACCTTACAAAACAATTTCTCTGCCCTCAGGGTTCACTTTTGGAGATTAACACATGTTGGTTCTTACCAGGGTATGGCCCCAACCCAACATGATGATGTGCTCTCTTTCTCCCACAAGCTACCACTATTCGAGGGCATGGGAATTCAATGTTCAATTCACGCAGTGAGGTTTTTAATTTTTCTCAAACTTTTTCTATTAGATGCAGTATGAGGAGTGTGGGGTTACCTTGGCCCTACTTCATGATTTAATACGGTTCTCAACCTTGGCTGAACATCAGAACCACCTGGCAAGCTTTAAGAAATATTTACACCTAGACCCCACCAAGAGGTTCTACTTTAACTGGTCTAGAGTATAGCCTGGGCATCAGGATTTTTTTTAACTCCCCACGTGTTTCTAACATACAGCCAAGAATATGAATCAACTGGAGTAAGAAGACTTGATTTACATGCTGCCACTAATTAGCTACATGGCCTTGAGCAAAAGAAATACTCATTTATCCAACAGATATTCCTCGACAGCTTCCTGTATACAAGACAGTGCTAGGGGCTTTATCTCCCAGCCTCTCAGATAAGTGAATTGGACTCAACAATTTATTCATTCATCCAGCAAGTAAGTATTGAGCACCTATTACCTACCAGGCACGTGCCAGGCACAAGGGATACAGAAGTGAACCAGATGGACAAAACTCCTGCCCTCATGGGCTTACAATTTATTTGGGGGAGGCATGACCACATACAAGTAGTGAAAAAGTGAACAGCAATGGCAGATAAAGAATGGGAAGGATGACGGGATGAACAGACCGGCAGCCACCATGCCAGCAGTGGTGGGAGTGGTGGAAGTGGGAGGAATGGAAAGAGGCAGATAGGTTCCAGAAACAGTCAAGGACTTAACATCACCAGAACATGGTAATGTATGTGACATAAGGGCTAGAGCATGAAAGGAGAAAAGGCCAATTCCTAGGTACCCAGATTGATGGGCCATTCACTAGGGTAAAGAATGTGGGAAAAGAATCTCAGCCACCCCAGGAAGTTGTGAGGGTGTAGAGCTCAAGATATATGGAACCGGAGGAATGAAACCAAACCCACTCTATAGGGCAGAGGAGGGACCTTAACTAAGAAATGCAATATCTCATATAGGTGGCCATCTCTCCACCTGGACTGGGTCTTTGCATAGAGAAAGGGGTGGCCATTAAAGAGTCCATTCTCAAAGAGCCAAGGCTGAGCAACTTGAAAGGGAAAAATGAATAGACAAACCAACTGTGATCATATAATGATGTGAGGTACCAAGTTCACCGTAGAAGAGCGGCCTTGCAAAGTGTGGAAGCACTTAGGGAAAGAATTCTTTCTCCATCTGGGTATAGACTATGTTGTCCCTGAGAATCAATATTTCTCCTTGGGTGATCTCTACAGGTGTATGTGTGTGTGTGTGAGAGAGAGAGAGAGAGAGACAGAGAGAGTGCGCTGCCCACAGCTACTGTCAGACAAGCTGAAGAGTAAAGACATGCATCTGTCCCTCACCTTAGCGTGCAGGTCTTGAGAGAGAGAGAACAGATATATACCACCCAGGGGACAGGGCAGAGGTCCTCCCGTTGACTAACTCACACTGGGGGAAGGGTCCTGCTGGGGGAAGAGGGATGCATCCTGGGGGTGAGAATGGTCCTAGTGGATGAACATTTCCAAAAGGGGAGAGGCAGAGGTGGAAGAAGGAAGGACTTCCACAGAGAGAGCTGACTTGAGGTGGAGGCGAAGAGCCAGGGCCAGGGCATGAACTGGGGTGTGCTTCTAAGAGTTCCCCTGTGACAGCTAAACACCTCAAAGGGTCCTGCGATTTTTCATCCTTCCCTTCACAGGTGGTTTTCCCTTTGATGTTACTCAAATCTTCCTCACAGACTGACAGACCCGCATCACAGTCTGGTTGTGTCGGAAAGGAAAGTGAGAGCTGGGACCCAGCAATCATCACTACACCCCACTCCACCCCCACACCGCAAAACTCCCAGAGATACCAAAGTGCAGGCCTTCTTAGGGCTCCAGACCTCCACCCACAGTGAAGTTCTTTGTGCCCCCTGTTGGAGCCGGAAGTAACATGTGACTCAGGGAATCCAAGAGACATCAGTGGACAACTTGGGAATGGATCGGGATTCAATGTGACCTTTTCTCAAATACCGTGCGGAAGCCAGCCCTTAAGAGTGAGATGGAAACTTCCATTTGGTTTACTGAGGCAAAACACCAGGCAGAGCGCCTGGTTCGGAGTTGGCATTCAGTAATTGGTAACCATTATGATGATTATAATTATGATTATTATGATTATTGAGATGCAGTTGCTGTATAGCTTACTGTGGCCTTAGATGATCTGGGAATGATTCACAGACGAAGAAGTCCTGCAGGCTCAGGACAAGTATATTGTAATGTGGAGGGCTTGAGCCATGATAAAAAAAATCCAGCTCCATTTTTCTTTTCAATCACTGCTGTAGTCAAGGGAGACCAGCTGCAAATCAATCCTCATCCTTTAACTCCAGCAACTGAAGCTCATGCACAACACGTTGAGATCATAAGTCTGAAGATTTCTGAGAGGCTGTACTTCTTGCTCCAGAAAGGCTCATCCCTGCCACTGTGCCCCTTTGATGTTGTTTCTCTAAGGGTCAGGAGATGCCTCAGAAGGCTCGCTGTGCTTCATGCTAGAGGCCTAAGGAGGCCAGAAGATGCTGCAGGAAGTGAGAGAAAAATCAGAGCAAAGTAGGATGACAGGGCAGGATGGGGATGGAGAACAGGTGAAGATAGGACCAGTTGGGATCTTAACAGGAAACCAATGAATGATCTGAAGAGCATTCCTTTTTTTTTTAAGGATATATTCTTTATTCTGATTGTGATTATGATTTCATGAGTGTACACATATAAGTGTACAATTAATTTCTTATATATGTGCACCTTATTGAATAGCAATTATATTTCAATAAGGCTTTCTTGGAAAAGCTGTAAACGAATAATGAACTCTGCTTTTTTATTGTACTTATTTACTTATTTAATTTTTTTATTATACTTTAAGTTCTAGGGTACATGTGCACAATGTGCAGGTTTGTTACGCATGTACACATGTGCTATGTTAGTGTTCTTTTACTGAGGGACTAATTACACAATGGCAGCAAGTGGGCACAATGCAGGGACTCAGGACTTAGCAGCAGAGCTGTTACCACCCCTAGGCCCAAAGGAAGGGTGCTTACCAGAAGGAGAGAGTAACGTAGGCAGGTTTTCTTGAAAGAAGCAGTGACCTTAGGGCATGGGACAGTATCAGCCCAAAGATGGAACTGAGCAGAATAAATACCTAAATCTCACTGTCCTCCCACCCCCAACCCACCATATCTACTTCTGATACTCTCCCCAGTTCAAACTCATCTGGAAGCCTGTGGATTAGAGAATTCTGTTGATGTAATCCATGTAAATAAAGCTCATAGGCCACAGAGCAAGGTGGAGAAGAACAAATAGAAGATCCCTGGCACAGTAGAGGAGGGACATCTAAGGATTGGGATTGGGTTATTGGGTTTCTTTTTCTTTTCTTTCCTTTTTTCTTTCTTCTTTTTGGTCAAGAAGATAAGACCACAGGCCCATCAGCAGCAGGATAAGTGAAGTATAATTAGCCCAGAAATGGTGATGAGTTTATGTTCACCATACAAACCCTCTCTTTTCCCCTGGGACAAAAGGCAAACCTCATTTTGGAAACAGTGATGTCTGGGAGCAGGAGTAGGAAGAGAAAACCCTAGAAAAGAAAACAACGATTTGGCAGTAAGACAATAGCAAGGAGTAGAAAGTGACTATACAAAGTGTAGGTAGCTCCTTAATAAAGGGGCCAAGCCTGGAAATCTAGGAGTCCAGTGAGGGGCAGGGAATGAGGTCCAGATGAGATACCACATTTGCCATCATAGTCCAAGATGCCACTTTATTTTCTTTTTACCCATCCTCCTCCTGGAAGTCATACAAACCTTTCCCTAACATGACTGTGTGTGTGTGTTTTCACTTGTCACTAAATGATTGGTATTCAACGAAATGCTTCTATTTTGGGGGGCATTAACATCTCTAAAACAAGACGCAGAAAAGCAGAGGGAGGCAGCTAGGGGCTGCATTTAATCTTCTCTAATATCGCACTGTGAAGGAAACCAGGGAATGAAAACATAGTCATTTAGAAAATGGTTGATGAGTCACTGATTGGCACAGGGTAGAGAAAAAGAGAAGTCATTATTCATTCAGAGTATGCCTGGTCTTTAAAAATAGGCTCATCACTCTGCTGGAGGGGGTGTCTGGGCTTTAGAGACTGAGGGGCATGGGCAGGGGGCAAAGGGCAGGGACAGAAACTGCCCAAGGCAGTCAGGGCCCCCTCCTCCATCTAGATGTATCTCAACCCTTGGAAACCCTCCAGCTCTAAGAAGCAGAGAGACAGCTTAATGCACCTTGCTCTTCCTGTAGCTCTTTCTTGAGACTTTAGTAATACATTTTGGGAAATTTCAGCTTCGAGGGAACCAGGCCAAGTAGAAGAGACGGCACTTTTTGTGACGATGTTTTTGCCAACAAATGCAACACTCCATTACTTGCAGAATTCCTTTGCTAGGTCCTGGACTACCCAGATCTCCCTGCTTTTGACCCCCTGTCGTTTATTGGCCATTCTATAATTTCATTTATGGAGGTGGGGGTGGATTTAGAATCTATCACATTAGAACATGGTGAAATATTTACTGGAGGGGGAAAATTAAAGGCCTGGGTAAGCAGACATTTAAAGGTTGCCTGGAAATTTTGTTTCTGCATGTATTACAGGAAAACAAAACAAAATAAAAACTCTGCCTAGTAAGGATTTGCCTTTGCCTAATAGTTATTGGGCCTTAACATACATATCTGGCCAATGGGTGAGGGCTTGAACTGAAAAGAGGTTGATTGGTTTGCAATGGGAAGGGTCGAGAGTACATAACTTCAAGGAAGAGAAAAGAAATGGGGCTTTCATCATAACACAATAGTTAGGATGATGAAGTTATGATTAAAGGTGAGTGAAGAGGAATTTGGTTGAGTGCTATGAATGGAATTCCTTCTTCACATTTTGTGGATACCGCTGTAAACAATTTAAATAGGTTTTCAATTATTTTGGATTGTTAGAGCAGTGTATCTTCTGAATATGCACTAAGCGGAGGTGAACACTAGGGTGGCCCAGATTTATGCAGATTACAAAGGTGGCCAGGTGTGGTGGCTCATGTCTGTAATCCTAGCACTTTGGGAGGCCTAGGCAGGAGGATCGCTTAAGCCAAGGAGTTCAAGACCAACCTGGGCAACAAAATGAGACCTCATCTCTACTAAAATTAAAAAAAATAACAACAACAACAAAAACAAAAAATGTAAAGTACATCCCTTCCATGCATATGTGTGCATCACACACATACATACAACTCCTTTATGCTACATTTTGGTTTGTTACTTACTTAGTTGTCTTTGCTCATACTAGGATAAACTTACCTACTCTAAGTAGGTACAGAAAAATAAAAGTCTGATTCTGGAGTGGAAAAAAAAAGTAGAAAGATTTTCAAGGCCCAAGTTAATCTCTGCCTGGAATTCTATTCTGAAAGGGCAAGAACAGCTGAGACAGAATCTTCTAACTTTCGGTCCTTCCATTCTTTGAGAAACTGCTAAGGTGCTGGAGGTAAAAGAGTGACTCAGTAGCCTGCATACCAGTGAAGGATGTTTCTGTTTTATTGGGAACATGCAACTACAGTTATTTCTCATATAACATTATTTTAAACATTATTCTACGCACAACATAAAATTTTACTAATAGGCTCTTACATCCTTATTCTTCATCAGAGTAAATAGTAAGTAATTTTTTTCACATCAGATGGGTAATGCACCAACGTCGTAAGAAGGTTTGAGGGAGGCACATCTCACACACGAGCATGAAAACCCAATCATCATGCTTATGAACCACAAAAAAACTATGTACTTGAATGTTATATATATATTTAGTTCCTCAAAATCCTGAACATGGGACATAGAGAGTAGAAGAAAGGTTACCAGAGGCTGGAAAGGGTAGTGGGGGGTTGGGAGGAGAGGTGGGGATGGTTACTGGGTACAACAGAAAATAGAAAGAATGAATAACACCTACTATTGATAGAAAATAGGATGACTATAGTCAGCAATAACTTCTTTGCATATGTTTAAATAACAAAGAATGTAACTGGATTGTTTGTAACTCAAAGGATAAATGCTTGAGGGGATGGATACTCCATTCTCCATGATGTGCTAATTTCGCATTGCATGCCTGTATCAAAACACCTCACATACCCCAGAAATATATACACCTACTATGCACTCACAAAAACCTTTAAAAATAACTTAAAAAAAATTTTTTTTAAATCTTGAACATGACTTTTAGGCATACACACTCTCTTTTTATTCAACCAAGATCTGACTCTTCTAGAAAGAATAATTTAAAAATATAATAAAATAATTATACATCATAATCAAGCAGGGTTTATTCCAAAAATGTAAGGTCTCAGCTGACATTTAAAAGGCATTTGATATTTGCAAACTATGCACCTGACAAAGGACTAGTATCCAGAATAAATAAGGAACTCAAGCAAATCATCAAGAAAAAACAAATAATCCCACCAGAAAGGGGGCAAAGAATAGACTTTCCTCAAAAGAAGTTATACAAACAGCCAAAAAACATATGAAAAAATGTTCAACATCACTAATCATCAGGGAAATGCAAATTAAAATCACAATGAGATACCACCTTACTCTTACAAGAATGGCCATTATTAAAAAGTCAAAAAAATAATAGATGTTGATGTGGACGTGGTGAAAAGAAAATGCTTCTGCACTGTTGGTGGGAATGTAAATTAGTACAACCTCTATGGAAAACAATATGGAGATTGCTTAAGATCTACCATTTGATCCAGCTATCCTACCACTGGGTGTCTATCTAAAGAAAACGAAGTGATCAAACGAAAAAGATACCTGCACACACACATTTATAGCAGCACAATTCACAGTTACAAAGATGTGGAACCAACTCAAGTGCCCATCGACCAATGAGTGGATAAAGTAGTATTCCATGGAATACTACTCAGCCCTAAAAATGAATGAAATAATGTCTTTTGCAGCAACTTGGATGGAGCTGGAAGCCATTATTCTAAGTGAAGTAACTCAGGAAAGGAAAACTAAAAATTGTATGTTCTCACTTAAAAGTGGGAGCTAAGCCATGAGTATGCAAAGGCATACAGAATGATATAATGGGCCTTGGAGACTCAGAAGGGGGAAGTGAGGGATAAAAAAAATGCTACATATTGAGTACAATGTACACTACTCGGGTGATGGGTTCACTAAAATCTCAGAATTCACCACTGTATAATTCATCCATGTAACCAAAAACCTCTTGTACCCCAACAGCTATTGAAATAAAAAATAATTGGAAAGAAAAAAAAAGTATTTGGTAAAACACAATGCCCGTTCTGATAATAATTCTTCGTCAACCAGAAATATAAAGACACTTCCTTAACAAGATAAAAAATATCTTTCATAAACCAATAGCCAACATCATGTTTAATGTTACTAAAAACATCAAACAACAAAAAGCTAGAAGCATTTCCACTGAAGTAAGGAAGAAACAAAGAATTCCAGATACCACCACTGTTGTTCCATTGTTGTTCAACATTGCCCTATAGGTTCTAGCTACTATGATAAGACATCATTAAACAGCAATAAGAGGAAAAACTTATCAGTATTCCCAGATGATGTGCTTGTTTGCCTGGAGAAACCAAAACAATCTAATGGAAAATCAATGTACCAAATAATCAAATTTATTAAGATGGACCAGTTATTTAAAAAATACACAAAACTCATTTATATCATTTTTTTTTCTATAAATTAGCAATATATGGTTAGAAAATGTATTGGGAAAACATCATGTTAGTAATAGTAACATATGTTTTTTAAAGTTAGCTTGAATATGCACAATGTGTTCCACTACATGTTCATCTGCAACTTCCAGCAACAGAAATGACCACTGTCTTGAGTATTTACTATGTTCCAAGCTCTGAACTGAGACCAAACTTCCCAAAATGTAGTACATATGTGCACACTTTCCATTTTAATATTGATTTTACTGTATATTATAAGGAAAAAACTAGCACAGCCAACCTGTGATTTCATGGATATCATTGCTTAGGATGAGCTTTAAGAAGTCTCTTTTAGAAAGCAAATTTATTTCAGTTAATAAAAGGAAATTTTATTTTAAAAGGGAAACAGGCAAACAGTAATCAAGGCAGTGTAGTGATAGGTCCATTTGCCCCTCTGCACCCACCTCTGTCTGCCTCCTTCTCTCTGTCCTCTACCAAGAGGCTGACTGGCATGGACCATATCATCAACTCCCTTGCTTCTGGCATTTTGCTGAGCTCAGCAAATGGGAAGCCCCAGCAGGAGATGGCAGGTAGGAGGAGAGTGAGGCTGAGGTACATGCTCAGTTCCCTCCTTCCTCTCCAGCTGGACTGTTGCAGGCTGACTGGGCCCTTCATTGATGGCCATAGTCCTGCAGCCTTCTCTAAACAGCTCCCCAGTTCTGTGTGTGTTTTCTCCTCTTGCCCCCTTCAGGCCTGGCGTGATAACAGATCCCCACAATTGCTAACCTTGGGTCCTGCACTGTCCCTCAGTTGGTTCCCTTGAGCCCTGCCCATACTTTTGTAACAGATCCCTTTCCTAAACTTTTCTCAAAATTACTCTGACTGATATGGTAATATAGGAATGACTCAGGTCTGGGAAGCCACACTGTGCTATTAAGTCATCATAACAACCTTTTAAGATGAGTATCATTATCCCTATTTGACTCAGGATGAAAGTGCAGCTTAAAGTCTAGGTAACTTAGCCAATGTCACTGAGCTATTAAATGGCAGGCCCAGATGGGCAATCTGGGTTCTGTCTGTCTGCTGTCAAAGCTTCCTTAGGCTTATCACTTCACCACACAGCCTCTCAGGTAAACACAAAACTGTGTCCCACCTTGCTGCTAACCCATCACTTCCTTGTTGTAGTTCCTCCAAGTAAAATATAATAGTAACTCCGGCCAACCGTGACCTAACTCCTTGGGTTTCTTTTCAGTGCCAAATGTTTTGGAAGGTCTTGTTCTGAGGAATGGTTGGTTATGTATCCTTGCATTTAAAATCCCCTCAACTATCTAGTGGTTTGGGGGTTCAGTGAGGAAAATGAGACCTATATTAATCTTTAGTATCCTACAGAACTGACACTGCTGTAGTTAGTTATGTCCCATTTGAGGTGATAAAAATAAAGCACAGTAATCCCACACCCATCCAAGAATGGCAGACTCCTGAAGTGATGCCAGCCCTTATTCACCCACAAGAGTTCTCATAACATTTAAGCCAACTAATAATAATGACTCACGCTGTTCTCTTTCCTTCCATGCATTTTAAAGGTTTCATAAACCACATTACACTTTATAAAATCGTTCTTTTCTGGGAGAGGACTTACACTTTACTCTCGAAATAGAGAGAGAAGATCAGAAATTTTAAATAATTTGATGAAGTGCATTTCACATTTTACTGAGAAAAATTTGAGGGATATTAACCTTTATTTAGTCTTTTCATTTTTTCTTCCTCACTTGGAGAACAACTAATTTTATAGATTCAAGTATTTAATACTTTCCAAGTACAAATTATCTTTTCAGTTTTTAATAACAATAAAAGAGATTCAGGTCCCCACATAGTCGTTAGAAGGAAGTGTAGCATTGTAGATAAGAGCTTGAACTTTGGCATCAGCAGCCCTGAGACTGAGTCCCCAGTTGTGTTATCTCAGGCATGTTTTTCAATCTCTCTGTGTCTCAGGTTCTTCATATGTAAAATGAAACTAATAATGGCGTTGACTTCATAGGGTTATTGGGAGAATCCACGTAAAACTTTAAACATGGGGCTTAATACCAATTACTATTATTACTCAATGGAACCTTCTGTGATAGGCACTGAAGAGGGTCAAAGATGAAAGAATCTCTGCATGCAGGTGGATTATAATTTTATAGAGAAAGAATGAGAATAAACAACTACAGAAAAGGTACAACTAATGGATGTTCCAACAGAAATACAGAGTGTCATAGCAACACAGAGGATGGAGAAATTATTTCCAGCTTTGTATTCCAGGGAAAGATGCATGACAGAGATTGCATTTACACTGACCCTGAAGATGGGTGGGGATTTTAACAGTTTGATTAGGGGGAAGGGAATCTTAGGCAGAGGAAACAATGGGAACCAAGGTCCAGAAGAAAGACCATCAGTGTTGTACTCAGAGAAGAATGAACGGTGATGCTTAGCTGAAGCACAGTATGCATTAGGGTTGAGGGAGACAAGGGGACTAGAAGGGTGGACAGCAGAAGACAAAGCATAAGATACGCTGGAGGTGGATGGGCATATGGGCACATAAGAAACTAAAGCCAAGAAGGAAAGGAAAACTGGAATAGCGTCAGCAATTCTGGGTCCTACTCCTGATTTGTATTAATTAGGCCATAGGACCTCTGGATTGAGTTCCTTCACTTAGGAATGGAGGGCATTGGACCAGATGATAGGCAAGATCCTGTTCAGACACATCATTGTAAGTCTAAAAAGCCAAGGTGGTTAGTAAGCCATCTTCAGCCTGAGTCAAAATGCAGTAATGATGTGTGCTGGTGATGTCTCGGGTTGAGTGACCATATCAGCTGCCCTTCACAAACCTTTAAATTGCAGGCCAAGCCACCTTTCATTGTGTCCAGTCTGAAAGGGGAACAGCCCATATGAGACCAGAGGTATACATCTCTCCTAACAGAGCTGAAAGATCCCCCCATGAAAGAGGATAATGACACATTAAAAATAGGACTTCCCTATCATCTATCTTGGGGCAAAAGCAAAGACTACATGGTTTGGCCCTAGTAATGATGCAATGAATGCAACCATTGTTTGAATAACATAATAATAACATTTGGCAGGGGTTTCTAATTTTGCTAATGGGAGAACAGCAATTTTAACCAACACTCTCACAGAAGACACATAAAAAACTAATGAAATATGAATCAATGAAAATCTAATGAAGGGACAGAAATCACCCATTTTAATGAAGATAATTTAACATAAAGAATTGTCAACTAGGAATGAACTTATTAATCAGGTAATGGAAAATGCAAAACAAGAACACTAAGTTATGACAAAGGTAACATCTGCTGCAGGCTGCTACAACTCCTGGGGTTGGGAAGCAAAGGAAAGAGACATAGGAATTATAAAAACTTAGAAGCTTGAAGGAGAGTCCCGTTGGGCTGAGACCCAGACCTCTCAGGAAGTGACATCAACCAGTGGTGCCGGTGTCTCATGGGGGAGTGGTGGTGGGGAAGGGTGGCAATGAAGGTGATCTGGAGTGTTAGAAAACTGCAAACTACATTTAACTGCCACTGTCAAGGAGCCATGCTTCTGGTGTGATGCTCACAGGAACATGAAGCAAACAGGAAGGAGAATATCCTTTCCTCCATCTCCTGCCTTCCAGTCTCCTCTAGTGCTCCCTAGGTGGCCAGCTTGAAAAGAAAAATGGGTTTGCACAGTCCCTGCCCCAACATCACAGGATGGAGTACAGAAGAGTGCTGTATCAGTCTTGCTATAACAAAATACCACAGACTGGGTGGGTTAAGCAACAAAAATTTATCTCTCACAATCCTGGAGGCTGGAAGTCCAGGATCAAGGTGTCAGTCACCTTGGTTTCTTCTGAAACCTTTCCCTCTGGCTTGCAGCTGATTTCCTTTTCTTTCCTCTCATGGCCTTTCCTCTGTGTATGCACATCCCTGGTGACTCTTCTTCTTATAAGGACATTAGTCCTGTTGGATTAGGGTACCACTCTTATCACCTCATTTAACCTTAATTCCCTCTTTACAGGCCCTATCTCCAAATACAATCACATTGGGGGCTAAGGCTTCAACATGGGAACACAACTCAGTCCATAACAGATGGGTTTGGAGCAGAGAGACAATTACATTACTCACCTGCACAAAATATATGAAACATCCTAAAAATCATCTAGGAGCTATGAGATGGTGAGAAACAATCAGACTAAGATCCAGAAAAGAACAGAAACCTTAAAAGTTAAGAAAAGCACTCAGAGCAACTTCTGACCTAGGAGCTTTTTCTGATTTGGAAGGGACCACTGAGATGCACTTTCAACAACTTCATGGGACTCGGGGATAAAAGTGAAAATCTAGGCCCACAAAATGTGGGAACCCAGGTAAAGAACCCCTCTTTTCACTGAGATTTTGAAGGCTGCACCCTTTAAGGAAGAATGAAAAGGAAGTAAATGAGCCTTTACAGGATTTGCTGCTTGGTTTCACCATCATCCGGGGGCTCTAAAAATCCCAACCTTTGACTTTGAATAAAGGTGATACTAGACTGCTCTCACCTCCAGGATCCAGCAAAAGCAAAAGCAAATCTTTTCCAGAAGAAAGTAGCATCATCCTAGGTAACAAATAATTGATACAAATAATTTTTTGTATACAATATCCAGCACACAATAAAATATAACCAGGGACATGAGGAAACAAGATAGCATGGCTAAGGATAATTGAAAACAGTGGATAATAGAAAAAAGTAACAGATGGGTGACATATATAGAATTGTTAGATACAAACTGTAAAATTACCACTTATTATATTGAAGAACATAAAAGCCAAGCATGAACATTTCAGCAAGAAAGAGACAATATAAAACATGACAAAGCCAACTTCAAAGAGAAAATACAAATTTTAGGGCTGAAAAATAAAATGATCAAAATTAACAACTCAATTAACAGCTTTATCAGCAGCTGAAGAGAGAATCAGTGGATGGGAAGAAGGGCCACAAGAAATTATCCAGATTAAGTCAGGGAGAGACCAAAGGGAGGAAACTATAGAAGAGTGAGATTACAAAGGACAGAATGAGAAGGTCCACATTATGTTTATTGGAATTCCTAAAGGAGAGAAGACAGAAAAACAGACGATTTTATATTTAAAATCCAGCCTAGACAGATCATAGTTAAATTGCAGAAAACTAAAGGTAAAGACAAACTTTTAAAGGAAATCAGAGAAAAAGACAGACACTTTTAAAAGAACTGTAGTTAGACTGACAGCTGACTTCTCAACAGCAAGAGTAGAAAGCAGAAAACAGATGATTAATATATCCAATGTACTGAAAATAAATGACTGACAACTTAGAATTCCATATCTGATGAGAATATTCTTCAATAAAACATGCAAAATAAATATTATTTCAGGCAAAAATTGAGAGTTATCTATGAGAAAATCAATGCTAAAAAATGCTTTAAAGCATTAAATAAAGCTCTTCAGGCAGAAGGAAAAAAGAAAATGACCCAAGATCAAATGTTAGAAAGGCAGAAAAAGAAATGAAGAACTATGAAAATGATAAATATGTGGCTACATGTAAATGAACTTTGTATAAAACAGTAATATCTTGTGGATTTAGAAATTTTATTTAAATATACGTAGATATAGATAGGTTGAAATAAATAGGTTAAAAACAAAAATCCCAACTAAATGCTGTTTATAAGAAATCCATCAGAAACAAAAGAAAACGGAACAATTGAAAGTAAAATGATGGTAAGATGTATACCATCCAAACACAAACAAAAAGAATTCTGGTGTAGCTTCATTCATATCAGACTAAATGGACTTTAAAGTCAACATTCTTTGTAATAATAAAGATAAAATTTATCAGGATGATATAATAACTAAGTTGATATGCAAATAGCATGGCTTCAAAATATATACAGCAAATTAACAGCACTACAAGGAGAAAGAGGTAATTTCCACAATCATAGTGAGAAATTATAACATCCCTCTCCCAATAACTGATAGTTACCCGACAAGAATCAGTAAAAATACAGAACTGAACAAAAGAGCTAACAAATTTGATCTAATGGGCATCTATAGAATACTCCATCCAACACCTGCAGAATACACTTTTATTTCCTAGTACACATTGAACATTTACAAAAATTGACTATATACTGGGCCACAAAACAAGTTTCAACCAATTTCAAAAAATTAAAATCTTGAAAAATATGTTCTCAGATTGAAAGGAAAATATTTTAAAAATCAACAACAAAAAATGATCAGAAATCTGTAAAGATTGAGATTCCCTTCTAAGTAACCCATGGGTTCAAAAAAGAAATTACACTAAAATTTACAAAATATTTTCCCAACTTCTTATTTTGAAAAATTTCAAAATCATAGAGAATTTGAAGTAATACAAAAACACTTGAATACACTTCTCTTAGAATCATGAGTTGTTAGCATTTTGCTGTGCTATTTTTCTTTCTTTCTATGTGTGTGTATGGCCTGTTTAAAAAAATTGCAGACACCATGTTACTTTACTATATATTCTATAAAAATAAAGATGCTCCCCTATATAACCACAATATCCTTACCGCCCCAAGAAAATTAAAATTGCTATAATACTATTTACTGCAGAATATTTTCAAATTTCTTCAATTCTTCCAATTATATTATTTATAGCTGTGTTTGTTTGTTTTTGTATTCAGGACCAGTTAAAGATCATGAATTATTTTCAGTTGTTACGGCTCTTTAGCTCCTTTCGTCTAGAATAGTCATCTTTTCTTTGTTTTATTTTATGGTCTCTCATGACATCGACATTTTTGAAGAGTCCAGGCTGATTTTCTTATGGAATACCCCATGTCTGATTGTTTCCTCATTATCAAGTTTAGCTTCAACATTTTTGGTGAGAAAACTACATAGTTAATGCTGTATGCTTCCCACTGACTCACATCAGGAGACATAGAATGTGTTTATCCCATTTTTGATGATACCAAGTTTGATCACTAGGTTAGGTGAAATATCAAGGAGCCACAAGGTACTTTTCTCACTTTGTAATTAATAAGTAATCTGTAGTGTGATAGTTGGAGATGATGTGAACATCCTGTTCTCAAATAAGTTTTTACTCTGTGGTAGAAATTATTTTGAACTATATGAAAAAAATGCTACATATCAAAACATGAGGGATGCAACAAATGTAGTGCCTAGAGGGTATTTTATAGCCTTAAAATGCATAAAACAACCTTAATATTAATGAGCTAAATATTCATTTTAATATGTTAGAAAAAGAATAGCAAGATAAATCCAATGAAAGTAGACAAAAATAATAAAAAAGAAAAATATTTGAATAGAAAACAAATATATATTACAGAGGATTAACAAAGCTAAAACTTGATTTTATTTAAAAAGCTAATAAAACCAATAAACTTCTGGTTAGTCTAATCTTGAAAAATAAGAAACAGCACAAATTTTCAAAGTTAGGACTGAAAAACTCTTATAGACACTAAAATGATAAGTTGACATTGTAAATATTTTATATTCCTCAAAAGAAAATTTAGATAAAATAGACAATCCCTATATAAAGACAACTTATCAAAATTGACATGATAAGGAATAGAAAAGCTTGGTGAAGAAGAACACAAAATGAATTTAATGCATAAATAAAAACCTTCCAATAAAGAAAATTCCAGATCTACATGGCTTTATTGATTAGTTCAACCAAACAATTAACAAAGAAGTAGCTCTTAATCTATTGTTTTTATGGAGTCTTGCTCTGTTGCCAGGCTGGAGTGCAGTGGCACGATCTCGGCTCACTGCAACCTCTGCCTCCTGGGTTCAAGCAATTCTCCTGCCTCAGCCTCCCAAGTATCTGGGACTACAGCTGCAAGCCACCATGCCCAGCTAATTTTTGTATTTTTAGTAGAGACGGGGTTTCACCATGTTGGCCAGGATGGTCTCGGATCTCTTGACCTCATGATCCACCCACCTCAGCCTCCCAAAGTGCTGGGATAACAGGTGTGAGCCACCACACCTGGCCTTAGCTCTTAATCTTAAACAGACTTCTCCAGATAATAGAAAAAGGAGTAAACCCCAACTTATTATCTAATCCTAGTATAACCTAGGCTGCAAAACACCACAAGGACATAATGGGGTAGATGTAAAAATCCTTAATGAAATATTAACAAAATATAGCACTATATAACAAAGTTGGCATTATCCCAGGAATGCAAGGCTGGTTGAGCATTAGCAAATACATCAATGCAATTTGTTACAATAACCAACCAAAGGGTGGAAATCATATGCTTATTTCAATTGATGCTGATAAAAACTTTATTTGTACAGCTTCTATTCATGATTTAAGATTTTAGCAAATTAGATACAGAAGGAAACATCCTTAATCTGATAAAGAGTATCTACCAAAAACCTACAGCAAACATCATCCTTAACGGTGAAGTGTTGAAAGCTTTCCCTTAGAAATAACTTTTTATTAATCAATTTCTCAAACATACACAAATTGCAGAAATTGCTAATTTAATACTCATATACCCATCACCTTGAGTGTATTGTCTCTGATATTAGAAGTAAGACATGTGTGCTTATTAGGATATTTTCTATTCAACATTGTTCTGAGAGCTCTGGCCAGTGCAAAAGTCATGAAAAGGAAAACAATTAAAAATAAGAAAGAAAGAAAGAAAGAAAACCATCATGACTTGCAGATGATGTGATTGTATGCATAAGAAAATCCAAAATAACCTACAGGTAATTAATTAGAAATAAGATAGTTTAGCAAAGTTGCTGGATATACAGTATATTTAAAAATCAATTGCACTTCTATATACCAACAACAAACAGAAAATGAAAAATTTAAAATACACCATTTAGAATAGCATCAAAAAAATACCAAAGATCCAAGGGTAATGTTAACAAAATATGTCCAAGATCTCCACCAAAAAATTTACACAATTTTGTTGACAAAAATTAAAGAAGACTTAAATAAATGAAGAGATTGTTTATCAAAATGAATCAGAAGAGTCAACATATGAAAGTATTGGTTCTCTTCAAGTCCACAAATTCAATGTAATTTCAATAAAAGTAATAATGTTTCTACTTGTTTGCTCTGTAAAACTTGATAAGCAGATTTTAAAATGTGCATGGAACAGCAAACGGTCAAAGACAGGCAAAATCTTCCCGCAGATACCACAGGCAGCTCAGGGACTGCACTACAAAATGATCCCTGACTGGCTGCATTTTAAGGTTTTACTCAATTTTTTCTTCTCATATTCCTTCTGTGTAATGATGAAAATGATACAGAATGGGATCAGAATCAGCCCAACCTGCCACATTACACCTCCAAAATTCAGTTTTATGTGCAAAAGAAAGAGACGGATATAAAGAAATTTCAAGAGCCTTTTTAGCTCTAAACAGTTTCTCCTTCATTAATTCAATTTACACTTGTCATGCATTACGTATGTAGGAGACATGGGTCTAAGCACCCTACACGTGCTACCTCTTTTCATCCTCAGGGTACACTAAACATCTCCCATGTACCCAGCACAACTGTAGGCAATGAGGATTAAGGATGACCCAAACATACCCCTTATGCTCAAGGAATTCACCATCTAGCCAAAGTCACAAGAGTTTGTTTTCCTGTCTTTCATATCTTTCCTTCTCCCTCCCTTTTTTTTGCTGCTTCAGCTCTTCTTTCTCTCTGACTGAACTTCCATATAGCTGAACATATGTCTGGCTGTCAACACATGGCATGTTTTGCAAACAGATAAACAATGGCACAGATGCAGCGCATATATATATATATATATATATGCATCTATATAAATAAATACATATATTATATATATTTATTCCTGGCCCACAGATTCCCTAGCTTGGCTTCATCAGACTCAGCAGAAAGTTTTGATAATTCTCTTTCAAAAATTCCAGAATCCACAAGCAGTCCATGTATCCTCTGGCAAGTGGTTAAATTTTTCGATGTCTTCTTTGGTGTGAAAGCCAGAACACCTTTTCCCCTCTCTTTCAATTCAGAGGCCTTTAATACCAAAGCCTTTATCCTCACTCTCAACTATTTGAGATGTTTTGACCAAAGGCTGCATTGTTCATTAAAGGTTCTTTTGTTTTTGCATTTGGCAGTGATTCATTATCTTCTCTGTGCCAGTGGGTCAGCCCTACTGGGACATGGATGGGCTGTACTCTAAGAGGCTTAGGTCTATATTGCCTGCTTAAAAGTAAAAATAAATCATGTTGCAGATAGTAGAGGCTGCAGCTGTATCTCACATCAATTGCCATTTCCCTGCATGTTGGCCTGATTGACCAAACCTGCATTTCTTTGTCTGAGAGCTTTCTCTTCTCTTGCATACAATAGGCCCAAAGTGCTCGTGTACCCTACTCTCCAGCATCCCTCAATCAGTGGCCATTGGGAGATGATGGATAAATGCCCCAGCTTTCTTGCCCTTCAGTGGGATAACTCTGAGGCACTGGATCCCAGAGTTTCCACTTTGAAATTTGCTTGATAGTGTATCCTTTATTGGCTTCCTTCCTTTTCTTCTCTCTTCCCCACTACCCCCTCTACCAGTCTTTCCTGGGATCACCCATGAATAAACTACCTGCACTTGAATCCTTGTGTCAGAGTCTTCTGTGGATCCCCAAATTAAGACAAGCTATAATTCAACTTTTGAAAAAAAGATGATCAATGATAACACAGGATCTCCTCAACCCTGGACTTTTACTTGTGGTCCAGGAGGCAATCCACAATTTACAAATGTTCCTGGATGTCAATGAAAGCAGCAGCAGATCTGAAGATGTTGCAAATACCATGCCCAAATTCTACTGGGTCACTTGGTCTGGAGAGAATTTCTCCCAGCAGCTAAGTCCTGTCCTCCAGCCATGTGGAGATCGTGGTGGAGGAGAGAGTGACAAAGTTGGATCCTGGCACTTCTTCTACTCCTGTATGGTTTCTTGTCTCCTCCTTCTTAAGATCACATTTTGCTCCTTTCCCTTATAAAGAGTAGCAAGTACACAAACAAATCAATAAGGGAAAATAGGAATCTAAAAAGAAAGTGAAGATGACTCTGATTGTTCTAATAGTTCATCTGAAGATCAATTTCTACTAATTCTGAGTTAACATTTCACTTCTAAAAACTCAGGTTAGACCTAAGAAGTCAAATGTCATTTAAGAAAAGTAGCTCCTGACAGAAAGTTTTTAAAATGTTTCTGTACTATTCATCTTCCATTTGCTTCTCCAAATTTTTCAGGGAAATCCAAGTGGCCAAATTTGACTTATTATAAGATTAATATGAAGAAGGAGGTAACAAGAGTTTGGGATAAAAGTGAGGCCATTACATCTCAACTCTTAATCTGTTCAATAAGCTCTACATGAACACTAACAGAACTTTTTGTAGTGATAGAATGTCCTAGAGCTTTGCTGTCCAATACAGTAGCCAATAGCTACACATGCCTACTGAGTACTTGAAATGTGGATAGTGCATTCAATATGTACTGCAATTATTTAAATCATTTGTATATTTTGTTATTGTATATGTTGTACAATATAGCTTTATAACTGTATTATACTAATGGTTATTCCAGTTGCAGTTTTTTCCTCCCATCCTCTTCTTCTCAGTGAAGCCCTGGCTTGAGCTAATTTTTCGGTCTTTGACCCAAGCATCCCTTTCAGGATTGATTTTCTGCTCTTGATTTCCAGACCTTCTCACTGTCCACCACCTCCCCAGTCTTTGGGATCTATTGGTAGAGTTGCCTTCATGAGGGAAGTATCATATACTTGAAGTCATCTGTCTTCAAGCCAAACTCCTCTGTAACCTCTTTTCTATTGACTCAACTTAGAGGGAGGGACATCAAAGAAAATATGGCTGCCTGCCTCAAATCTTACATTACCTATGTAGTACCTCCTTCCCCTCATCCTGGGCTTCCTCTTCATTTGTAGAGGAGACCTTCACAAATGATCCCTTGAGTAGTGAGGCAGATGCTATCCGATGTCTGCATATGTCCCCTCGGAGCCCTTTACCATCTTCATCCTCACCTGTCCCCCTCTGTTCCACACACAGCTGACATCTGCATCTCTATGTTGGAGGACAGTCCTCGGGTTGCAGAAGTGCCTGGAAGTCCATAATGCAGGGAGTCCTGATCCATTAATTACCATGGTGGTGGTGGGGAGAGGGTCTCTAAATAGTCTAGCTGTCTTGTTCCCTGATGAGGACCTACACTGCCCTCAGAGTAGGGCTGTCCCCCTCTTCCGGACATTGCTGGATATCTCACCTTCTGGGCACTCTCCCCGTTCTGCTCCTTACTGGATTTTTTGAATCTTCATGTCAGAGGCCACTACTGGGGAATCCAACTCAAAACAAGTGTTGTTTTAAAATAAAAAACCAAACCTTAAAATCCACTAGTTTTTTAAACAATCTCTTTTTTTAAAAAAAAAAAAAGTTTGCTTTTAAAGTGACCAGTGGGTGGAAATGTCTTGCAATTAAACATTTAAAAAACATTTAAAAACATTTTGAGCCTAGCAGAACAGATCAATGCTACCTTAAACTCTTGAAAAAGTTTTTACCTGTCCCATGAAAATGTGTTCCTAAAGGTGACCAATTCAAACATTTGAATCAATGGATCAGTGTCAGGCCCTCAAAATAAAAAAGGAAAGAGAGGGATGCTTTTCTATTGAGCAAATATTTTTTGTGGGTACACCATGTTTGAGGCATCTGTGCCAGATGAAGAGATGAAAGTAACAGCACACCCAAGTTGCTCTCAATTTAACACAGTTTCAGATAAGGAAGATGCTAATCACATTGCTGCTTTGCCAAGCGTACTTGGTGACAAAGAGTTTTCAAAGATGGAATTGGGCTATTCAAAATCTTTTTAAAAAATTCACCAAAGGGCTATTTTGTGACCTAGTTTCTTTATTAAGTAATAACGTATGAAACGGCTTGTTTTCAGTCCTCAGCAGCTGCCAAAACCTGAATGTATTAAATCCAACAGATCACAGCCATTCGGGAGATCTATTAATAGCAAGATAATTTTCAAGTCCACTGTACTGAGTAGAATTTTGTTTTTTAGTTTGGCATAAAAAGCATTCCATATAACGTCTGGTGAGTTGTGTTTTGAGGTTGCATTTTAAAAAATAAATCAGGCTTGTTTTCAATTAAGGCAACAATAAATCCATCATTGTCCGGTATTTTGGCTTGGGATATTGTGGTACCACAGCTAATATCTAGGTTTGTGGATACCTAAATTAAAACACACTTGTCTGTTTTATGTTCTTGTACTATGCTTCTTGGTATTTTTTAGGCATTACACAAATGAAAGAAAAAAATAGCTCTTTGGCAAGGAAGCAAGTCGTGATGATCCCATGAAGTATATTATCTAATGTGGACCCTGGTCTACTTGGGACATCTCAAATGAGGGAGAAGAACTATACAAGGTCAGAAAAGGCAACACTTGGCTGGGTGCAGTGGCTCACACCTATAATCCCAGCACTTCGAGAGGCCGAGGAGGGCGGATCATGAAGTCAGGAGTTTGAGACCAGCCTGGCCAACATGGTGAAACCCTGTCTCTACTGAAAATACAAAAATTAGCATGGTGGCACACACCTGTAATCCCAGCTACTTGGGAGGCTGAGGCAGGAAAATTGCTTGAACCTGGGAGGTGGAAGTTGCAGTGAGCCGAAATCGCGCCATTGCACTCCAGCTCTGGGCGACAGAGCAAGATTCCATCTTGGAAAAAAGAAAGAAAGAAAGAAAACGCAACACTTTCTTTTTCCTGTTCAAATCATTTATCAAATCCTTCAGTGTACGTGTATGTGTATGTCTCATTTAACAAATTGTTCCCTACCACAGGGTCAAAAAGATATTGTGAATGTTAATTTTTATGTGCCAACTTGGCTAGACTATAGCATCCAGTTGTTTGGCCAAACACCAGTGTAGATATTACCATGAAGGTGGTTTTTTAAATATGATTAGCATTTACATCAGTAGACTTTTATAAAGCAGATTACTCTCCATAATGGGGGCAAGCCTTGTCCAAACAGTTGAAGGCCTTAAGAGAAAAAAAGGCTGAGGTCCCCCAGTGAGGAAGGAATTCTGCCTCCAGACTGCCTTTGGACTCAAGACTGCAACATCAACTCCTGCCAGAATTTCCAGCCTGCTGGCCTGCTCTGATGATTTCAGACTTGCCAGCCCCCACAACTATGTGAGCCAATTCCTTAAAATAAATCCCTCTCTCTGTCTCTCTCATATATATATTATATATACATATATGTGTGTGTGTAAATGTATACACACATATATGTATATATACACACACACGCATATGTATCTCTTATTGGTTCTGTTTCTCTAGAGAACCCTTACTAACACAACTATTCTCCTTTGTGTGCTTCTAAAAGTTAAGTTTGGGATTTTACAACTAAGTTTTTAACCCATCTGGAATTGATTTTGTAGATATATTCTTAATTTATTTCTTCAGCCAATTTCATGTGCTTTGGGGAATAAGAAGAGGTAAACGTGTGTATTTACCAGTCCTTTTGGACTAGACGTTTTGGTATCCTTTTAAAAACATACACATCTAGTCCTTATTGTAGAGATTCTGGTTCAGTAGGTCTGAGGTAGGGCATAAGAACCTAAGTACTTTGTTAATTCAGATAATTCTGAAGTTCACTATCTTAGAAGAAAATATAGGTGAATATTTTTGTACTCTCCACATGAGGAACATCTGAGAATGATGTTTAAGGAAGAATCCATTAAGAAAAAAGCTTGAAATATTTGACCACATTAAGTACTTTTGTGAACTTCTTATTGTAGTTTAAAGTGTACCCATAAAATGTTTAAACTCCTGTACAGTAAGCAATACCATAAGGAAAGTTAAAAGTAGAATGACAAACTAGGGAAAATGTGCAACATGTATGACACAGTTTGAGGCATCTCATAATTTTTTTTTACATACACATATGTAAAAAATTTACCAGTATTTACCAGTAAATACTGCAGAGGCAACAGAAAAGAGCAGAAGGACAAAGAACCTGAGTTAGGGACTCTCACTGTCTCAGTCGGAATCCTGACCCCAGCACTTACAAATAGGTGGACACAATACTGAACCTCTGCCTTTGTTTTCTCATCTCTAAAACAGGAATAATAATAACTTTATAGGGTCATAGTGAATATTAAAATAGGTATGTCTTGTAAGGGCTTAGGCACATAGTAAGGCATCAATAAATACTAGCTTTTTAATTAAAAAATTAACATCTCAAAGAAAAATAGGCAGAAGACATAAACAATTCATTAAAAGCAACAATATCAACTTAATACAAATGGTGATGAACTTAAAAAATGTTCTCAGTAGGAAAATACAAAATAAAATATGGTATTATTTTCATCATTATCATGAATCAGATTAGCAAAGATGAAAAAGGTAGACAAAATCTCAGGTTGGAGAGGGTGATGGGAAAAAGAGATTTCCACACATTGCTCTGTGACTGATATTCAGTATGGTTATAAAGCTAAATAACATCCCACTACTACCCACTACCCCAGCGGCCTAGGTCTCTCCCACAGGACCTGGACCTCTCCAGAGTTCAGCAACTGAAAGATTACCTCCAGGACTTTGCTCAATGCTAAGGTTAGCATCCATTCTGTGGTTAAGTATTTAAAATATCATCTCTGAATATAATCTTTCTGTGGAGTATTCTGACTGTATATCAGAAGTTCAAATATGTATACCAAAGAACTAATGAGAAAAACGTATAAAAATGTATGTACATAGAAGTTTATCATAAAATTGGAAACAACCTAAAAGTCACACAAGATACTTTGGTTTGATAAAACTATACATTGGGAAATTACGCACACCATAAAGTGAGAACATTAAAATGTCCCCAGTGTGTAATTATTGGGAAAAAACAAGTTATAAAACATCATGTTTCATATGATTTCATTTGGGTGTGTATTTTTCATGTGTTTGCATGTGATATACATATATATACACATATATATATGTGTATGTACACACACATATATATAGTTTTTAACAGTATTTGGCTGTGGTGAATTGCAAAAAATGGCCACTAATTATTTCTATCTCTGTATGCCTGTACCTTTGGAATGTGACTTTGGCACTCCTCCCATTCAAAGGTGAAGTCTATGTCTTGACCTTTTGATCCTGTGCTTAGCCATGTAACTTGCTTGGGCAAAGGAACATTTGCAGATGTACTAGTAGAGGCCTGAAAACGGTTTCTGTTTTGGAGCTTTGCCTCTGCTGCTGCACTTGCAACCCCAATATCACAACATGACTAGAGAAAAGCTGAGGTGCCCTGGCCAACTGTCAGCTGTGAGTGAAGCAGTCCTCAACCATCCAGCCCCAGCCAAGCCTCTAGAAGACTGCAGAGATACATTGAGCCCAGCCCAAATTGCCAATGCACAGAGCCATCAGGTAGTCATTGATTTTTGCTTCAAGTCACAGAGTTCTGAATGATTTGATATATTTTCTCAGGTCCTACGGTCTGAATGTTTTTGTCCCTTCAAAATTTGTGTTGACATCTAATCCCCAGTGTGATGGTATTAAGAAGTGAGGCTTTTGGGAAGTGATTAGGTCATGAGAGCAGAGCCCTCATGAGTGGAATTACTGCCCTTACAAATAAAGCTTGACAGCGCCCTTTTGCCCTTCCATCATCTGAGGACACAGAAGGTGTCCTCTATGAGAAATAGGTCCTCACCAGACACTGAATCTTCTGGCACCTTGGTCTTGGACTTCCAGTGTCCAGAACTGTGAGCAACAAATTTCTTTTGTTTATAATTACTCAGTCTAAAGTATTTTGTTATCACTTGAACAAACTAAGACACCAGGATAATAGAATTTGGATA
>NW_022170195.1:0-997 GCF_008728515.1 Papio anubis | reverse complement strand
ACTCATCATTTACATTAGGTATATCTCCTAATGCTATCCCACCCCGTACCCCCTCCCCACAATAGGACCTGGTGTGTGATGTTTCCCTTCCTGTGTCCAAGTGATCTCATTGTTCAATTCCCACCTATGAGTGAGAACATGCGGTATTTGGTTTTCTGTTCTTGCGATAGTTTGCTGAGAATGATGGTTTCCAGCTGCATCCATGTTCCTACAAAGGACACGAACTCATCCTTTTTTTATGGCTGCATAGTATTCCAAGGTGTATATGTGCCACATTTTCTTAATCCATTCTGTCACTGATGGACATTTGGGTTGACTCCAAGTCATTGCTATTGTGAATAGTGCCGCAATAAACATATGTGTACATGTGTCTTTATAGCAGAATGACTTATAATCCTTTGGGTATATCCCCAGTAATGGGATGGCTGGGTCAAATGGTATTTCTAGTTCTAGATCCTTGAGGAATCGCCACACTGTTTTCCATAGTGGTTGAACTAGTTTATAGTCCCACGAACAGTGTAAAAGTGTTCCTATTTCTCCACTTCTCCAGCACCTGTTGTTTCCTGATTTTTTAATGATTGCCGTTCTAACTGGTGTGAGATGGTATCTCAATGTGGTTTTGATTTGCATTTCTCTGATGGCGATTGATGATGAGCATTTTTTCATGGGTCTGTTGGCTGTATGAATGTCTTCTTTTGAGAAGTGTCTGTTCATATCCTTTGCCCACTTTTTGATGGGGTTTTTTTTTTCTTGTAAATTTGATTGAGTTCTTTATAGGTTCTGGATATTAGTCCTTTGTCAGATGAGTAGATTGCAAAAATTTTCTCCCATTCTGTAGGTTGCCTGTTCACTCTGATGGTAGTTTCTTTTGCTGTGCAGAAGCTCTTTGGTTTAATTAGATCCCATTTGTCAATTTTGGCTTTTGTTGCCGTTGTTTTGGTGTTTTAGTCATGAAGTCCTTGCCCATGCCTATGTCCTGAATGGTATTACCTAGGTT
>NW_022170194.1:0-997 GCF_008728515.1 Papio anubis | reverse complement strand
GGCCTCCCAAAGTGCTGGGATTACAGGCTTGAGCCACCGCGCCCGGCCCCCATAACGTTTTCTAAAAAGTCTCTTAGTTCTGCCAAACTCTGCCGGAGTCCTCAAAGCAGAACCGGTAATTCTTCACTCCCTGTCCCCAACACTTCATGGGAGCTGTTAGCTTTTAGAAACAAACAGAGTGAGCTGCGCTGATGGCACGAGGAGACATAAGAACTTAACAGAGACCAGTGGTTCAAGATGAACTGGCAGGAGGAAGGGCCCGCACCGGAAACCTGAGAACATGTTGTTCTGCCTTTACCTGTGGATAGCTGACATTAATACCATTTGAACTTGAAAATCCATGGCGGGGGAGGTTAACCTACATCACAGAGGATTTTTGACTGCAGAATGTCTCGGGGTGGGATGCAGACATGAGCACTTTTTTTTTTTTTTTTTTTAGTGCTTTAAGTTCTGGGGTTCATGTGCAGAACGTGGAGGTTTGTTACATAGGTATACACGTGCCATGGTGGTTTGCTGCACTCATCAACCCGTCATCTACATTAGGTATTTCTCCTAATGCTATCCCTCCCCTAGCTTCCCCACCCCGTGACAGGCCCTGGTGTGTGATGTTCCCCTTCCTGCATCCACGTGTTCTCATTGTTCAACTCCTACTTAGGAGTGAAACCATGAGAACCTTTTTTTTTTTTTTTTTGAGACAGAGTTTTGCTCTTGTTGCCCAGGCTGGAGTGCAATGGCGCGATCTCAGCTCACCACAACCTCCGCCTCCCGGGTTCAAGCGATTCTTTTTCGTCAGCCTCCCAAATAGCTGGGATTACAGGCATGTGTCACCATGCCCGGCTAATTTTGTATTTTTAGTAGACCAACATGGTTTCTCCATGTTGGTCAGGCTGGTCTTGAACTCCCGACCTCAGGTGATCCACCCACCTCGGCCTCCCAAAGTGCTGGGATTACAGGCATGAGCCACCGCACTTGGCTGAGCACTTTTTTTTTTTTTTTT
>NW_022170193.1:0-997 GCF_008728515.1 Papio anubis | reverse complement strand
CTGGTCTCTTGAGGCCCAGCCACGGTCACGCCTCTGGGCGGCCTCCTGAGGCCCAGGACTTGACCTCAAGTCGGCCTCACCAGGACCAGCCTCCTGCCTCCCGAAGGCTTGCACAGGCCCACCCTCTGTCTGCCAGGGGACTCTCCACGCCCAGCTCTCGCCTGACTGCGGCCTCCCCAGGCCAGAGCTCCTCCTGCCTTTGGGCAGCTGCGCCGGGCCCCGCTCCTGCCTCCCGGTGGCCTCACTAGGCCCCGCTCCTTCGCCACGGAAAAAGGCCTTTCCGGGCCAAGCCTTTGCCTTTTGGCTGCCTCTCCAGGCCCCGAACTTCCTCAGGCCGGCCTCTCCAGGCCCAGTTGCGGCCTCCCGGCCTCCCGTCCGGGCCCAGCTCCTCCTGTTCCCGACTGCGGCCGCAGGCCCTGCGCCGGCCTCACGACAACCTCTTTGGACTCGGCTCCGGGCAAGCTCCCGCTGCGCGGCTTTTGTACGCCCCAAACGTCCTGAAGCCGGGCCCCACGGTGGCCTCTCCGGGCCCGGCTCCTGCCCTCCGACGGCGTTTCCACGCCCCAGACTTCCTCCAGCCAGCCTCTCCAGGCCCAGCTCCTCCTCACGGCGGCCTCTGCAGGCCCACGCTGGCCTCGAGTCGGCCTCTCCAGGGCTCGCTCCTGCTCCGGGCGGCCCCTGCGGGCCCAACTCGTCGGCCAGTCGGACTCCGCCGGCCCAACTCCTGCCTCTACGCGGCCTCTACGGCTGCCACACTTCCTCAGGTCAGCCTCTCCAGGACCAGATACTCCTGCCTAACACTGGCCACTTGAGACCCAGCGCCACTCACACCTCTGGGCGGCCTCCTCAGCTCCAGGACTTGACCTCTACTCGGCCTCGCCAGGCCCAGCCTACTGCCTCCCGAAGGCCTGCACAGGCCCAGCCTCTGCCTCCCAGCGGACTCTCCACGACCAGCTCTCGCCTGACTGCGGCCTCCCCAGGCCAGAGCTCCTCCTGC
>NW_022170192.1:0-997 GCF_008728515.1 Papio anubis | reverse complement strand
CTGGTCTCTTGAGGCCCAGCCACGGTCACGCCTCTGGGCGGCCTCCTGAGGCCCAGGACTTGACCTCAAGTCGGCCTCACCAGGACCAGCCTCCTGCCTCCCGAAGGCTTGCACAGGCCCACCCTCTGTCTGCCAGGGGACTCTCCACGCCCAGCTCTCGCCTGACTGCGGCCTCCCCAGGCCAGAGCTCCTCCTGCCTTTGGGCAGCTGCGACGGGCCCCGCTCCTGCCTCCCGGTGGCCTCACTAGGCCCCGCTCCTTCGCCACGGAAAAAGGCCTTTCCGGGCCAAGCCTTTGCCTTTTGGCTGCCTCTCCAGGCCCCGAACTTCCTCAGGCCGGCCTCTCCAGGCCCAGTTGCGGCCTCCCGGCCTCCCGTCCGGGCCCAGCTCCTCCTGTTCCCGACTGCGGCCGCAGGCCCTGCGCCGGCCTCACGACAACCTCTTTGGACTCGGCTCCGGGCAAGCTCCCGCTGCGCGGCTTTTGTACGCCCCAAACGTCCTGAAGCCGGGCCCCACGGTGGCCTCTCCGGGCCCGGCTCCTGCCCTCCGACGGCGTTTCCACGCCCCAGACTTCCTCCAGCCAGCCTCTCCAGGCCCAGCTCCTCCTCACGGCGGCCTCTGCAGGCCCACGCTGGCCTCGAGTCGGCCTCTCCAGGGCTCACTCCTGCTCCGGGCGGCCCCTGCGGGCCCAACTCGTCGGCCAGTCGTACTCCGCCGGCCCAACTCCTGCCTCTACGCGGCCTCTACGGCTGCCACACTTCCT
Organism: Papio anubis; assembly: GCF_008728515.1. NCBI lineage: Eukaryota > Metazoa > Chordata > Mammalia > Primates > Cercopithecidae > Papio > Papio anubis. The sequence goes on along the minus strand of NW_022170192.1, from coordinate 236 downwards.
CAGGTCAGCCTCTCCAGGACCAGATACTCCTGCCTAACACTGGCCACTTGAGACCCAGCGCCACTCACACCTCTGGGCGGCCTCCTCAGCTCCAGGACTTGACCTCTACTCGGCCTCGCCAGGCCCAGCCTACTGCCTCCCGAAGGCCTGCACAGGCCCAGCCTCTGCCTCCCAGCGGACTCTCCACGACCAGCTCTCGCCTGACTGCGGCCTCCCCAGGCCAGAGCTCCTCCTGC
>NW_022170191.1:0-997 GCF_008728515.1 Papio anubis | reverse complement strand
ACTCATCATTTACATTAGGTATATCTCCTAATGCTATCCCACCCCGTACCCCCTCCCCACAATAGGACCTGGTGTGTGATGTTTCCCTTCCTGTGTCCAAGTGATCTCATTGTTCAATTCCCACCTATGAGTGAGAACATGCGGTATTTGGTTTTCTGTTCTTGCGATAGTTTGCTGAGAATGATGGTTTCCAGCTGCATCCATGTTCCTACAAAGGACACGAACTCATCCTTTTTTTATGGCTGCATAGTATTCCAAGGTGTATATGTGCCACATTTTCTTAATCCATTCTGTCACTGATGGACATTTGGGTTGACTCCAAGTCATTGCTATTGTGAATAGTGCCGCAATAAACATATGTGTACATGTGTCTTTATAGCAGAATGACTTATAATCCTTTGGGTATATCCCCAGTAATGGGATGGCTGGGTCAAATGGTATTTCTAGTTCTAGATCCTTGAGGAATCGCCACACTGTTTTCCATAGTGGTTGAACTAGTTTATAGTCCCACGAACAGTGTAAAAGTGTTCCTATTTCTCCACTTCTCCAGCACCTGTTGTTTCCTGATTTTTTAATGATTGCCGTTCTAACTGGTGTGAGATGGTATCTCAATGTGGTTTTGATTTGCATTTCTCTGATGGCGATTGATGATGAGCATTTTTTCATGGGTCTGTTGGCTGTATGAATGTCTTCTTTTGAGAAGTGTCTGTTCATATCCTTTGCCCACTTTTTGATGGGTTTTTTTTTTTCTTGTAAATTTGATTGAGTTCTTTATAGGTTCTGGATATTAGTCCTTTGTCAGATGAGTAGATTGCAAAAATTTTCTCCCATTCTGTAGGTTGCCTGTTCACTCTGATGGTAGTTTCTTTTGCTGTGCAGAAGCTCTTTGGTTTAATTAGATCCCATTTGTCAATTTTGGCTTTTGTTGCCGTTGTTTTGGTGTTTTAGTCATGAAGTCCTTGCCCATGCCTATGTCCTGAATGGTATTACCTAGGTT
>NW_022170190.1:0-998 GCF_008728515.1 Papio anubis | reverse complement strand
TTTTTTTTTTCTTTAGTAGAGATGGGGTTTCGCCCTGTTGGCCAGGCTGGTCTTGAACTGGTAAGCTCAAACTCTCCGCCTGCCTCGGCCTCCCAAATTGCTGGGATTACAGACAGGAGCCACTGTGCCTAGCCCAGACCCTCTTTTCTCAACCCCCAAAACCGCTCCTGCCAAAGTGACTCCCGCTTTGCGTTCCCCAACCTTAGCTCCTGACAATTTCCACTGCCCCTGTGGTCCTGTCTGGCTCCGGCCTCCAGCCAGCCCAAGATACGGTCTTTCTCTTATCTTAAGTGGGCCTTTTTCTTTCCCAAGCCCAACCCTCTGCATGGAGAACACACACACACACACATACACACACACACACACACACCACACACACACACACACACACACACACAGAAGGGAGGAAGGAGAAAAAAGATAAAAGATTTGATAGCCACCATGTGTCTGGCACCCAGCACGTAATGACAATGATAATGTTTTCTCTGTTGCAAGCTGCTTTGCAGAACTCTTTATGGCCAATGACTCATTAAATCTTCATGACTCCCGCGAGATACATACTCTCATTTCCCCATTTTATGGATGAGAAAACCGAGACTTTAGAGAAAAGTAGTCCAAGAAGATATAAACAGACAATTCACAGAAGGGGACATCAACATTGCCTTTTGGGCTTAGAGAGAGTTGCTCAGCCTCACAAACAGTCAAGGAAGTGCGAATTAATTATGGGATACTATTTTTCATCTGTTAGTCTAGAAAATGAAAAGAACAGTAGGTAACTTGCAATGGCACAAGAAAATGCGAAACCGGGTACTCAAATTCCTTGTTCATGAGTGTGAACTGCTTTAAACTTTACACAAATTAACCTTACAATGTCTATTAAAATTTAAAATGCATGCTCTTTGAGCAAGAAACCTCACTTTTGGGAATCTATCCTACGCAAGTAAAACCAATGACGCATGAAAAACATAGAGGAGGATGTTTATTGTAGCACTGTTTGG
>NW_022170189.1:0-998 GCF_008728515.1 Papio anubis | reverse complement strand
GCTGGGCTCGGTGGCTCAAGCCTGTAATCCCAGCACTTTGGGAGGCCGAGACAGGCGGATCACGAGGTCAGAAGATCGAGACCATCCTGGCTAACACAGTGAAACCCCGTCTCTACTAAAAATACAAAAAAAATTAGCCGGGCGCAGTGGCAGGCGCCTGTAGTCCCAGCTACACAGGAGGCTGAGGCAGGAGAATGGCGTAAACCCGGGAGGCGGAGCTTGCAGTGAGTGGAGATCGCACCACTGCACTCCAGCCTGGGTGACACAGCCAGACTCTGTCTCAAAAAATAAAATAACATCAAAAGAAATAGGTGAAATTAAAAAATTAATTTTAGTATTTTCCTTAACCAAATTTCACAAACACTATGTTTTGTTTCTGACTTTGTTTTTTTGAGACAGGGTCTCACTCTGCTGCCCAGGCCGGAGTGCAGTGGTGTGATCTCGGCTCACTGCAGCCTTGGCCTCCCGGACTCAAGCAATCCTCCTGTCTTAGCCCTGAGTAGCTGGGACCACATGTGAGCACCACCATGCCAGGCTAATTTTTGTATTTTTTTTTGTGTGAAAAAAAAAAAAAAAAGAGTCCTACTATGTTGCCTAGGTTGGTTTTGAACTCCTGGCCTCAAGCAATCCTCCTGTCTCGGCCTCCCAAAGTGCTGGGATGACAGGCATGAGCCATTGTACCCAGACAAATACTATGATTTTAATATCTAGTCAATATAAAAAGCATTTGTGTATTTTGTATCCTTGTTTTCATACCAGAACTTCAAAATCCAGTGTGCATTTTATATTTAGAGTGAAACTAGGCCTCACAAAACCTAAAAAGTTAGCACCAGGTGGCCCTAGATAGGGTCCCACCCTGCCTAGATAGGGTCCCACCCTGCCTAGAGAGGGTCCCACCCTGCCTAGATAGGGTCCCACCCTGCCTCGATAGTGTCCCACCCTGATAGGGTCCCACCCTGCCTCGATAGTGTCCCACCCTGATAGGGTCCCACCCTGCC
>NW_022170188.1:0-999 GCF_008728515.1 Papio anubis | reverse complement strand
GACCAATATCCCTGATGAACATCGATGCAAAAATCCTCAATAAAATATTGGCAAACCAGATCCAGCAGCATATCAAAAAGCTTATCCACCATGATCAAGTAGGCTTCATCCCTGGGATGCAAGGCTGGTTCAACATACGCAAATCAATAAACATAATCCAGCATATAAACAGAACCAAAGACAAAAACCACATGATTATCTCAATAGATGCAGAAAAGGCCTTTGACAAAATTCAACAGCCCTTCATGCTAAAAACTCTCAATAAATTCGGTATTGATGGAACGTACCTCAAAATAATAAGAGCTATTTATGACAAACCCACAGCCAATATCATACTGAATGGGCAAAAACTGGAAAAATTCCCTTTGGAAACTGGTACAAGACAGGGATGCCCTCTCTCACCACTCCTATTCAGCATAGTGTTGAAAGTTCTGGCTAGGGCAATCAGGCAAGAGAAAGAAATCAAAGGTATTCAGTTAGGAAAAGAAGAAGTCAAATTGTCCCTATTTGCAGATGACATGATTGTATATTTAGAAAACCCCATTGTCTCAGCCCAAAATCTCCTTAAGCTGATAAGAAACTTCAGCAAAGTCTCAGGATACAAAATTAATGTGTAAAAATCACAAGCATTCTTATACACCAGTAACAGACAGAGAGCCAAATCATGAATGACCTTCCATTCACAATTGCTTCAAAGAGAATAAAATACCTACGAATCCAACTTACAAGGGATGTAAAGGACCTCTTCAAGGAGAACTACAAACCACTGCTCAGTGAAATAAAAGAGGACATAAACAAATGGAAGAACATAGCATGCTCATGGATAGGAAGTATCAATATCATGAAAATGGCCATACTGCCCAAGGTAATTTATAGATTCAATGCCATCCCCATCAAGCTACCAATGAGTTTCTTAACAGAATTGGAAAAAACTGCTTTAAAGTTCATATGAAACCAAAAAAGAGCCCGCATCTCCAAGACAATCCTAAGTCAAAAGAA
>NW_022170187.1:0-28758 GCF_008728515.1 Papio anubis | reverse complement strand
CCATTCTCCTGCCTCAGCCTCCCGAGTAGCCGGGCGAGGTGGCGGGCGCCTGTACTCCCAGCTACTCGGGAGGCTGAGGCAGGAGAATGGCGTGAACCCGGAAGGCGGGGCTTGCAGTGAGCTGAGATCCGGCCACTGCACTCCAGCCTGGGCAACAGAGCCAGACTCTGTCTCAAAAAAAAAAAAAAAAAAAGAAGGCAGGGCAGGGCCACTTGGTCTAGGCAGCCACTGGGGGACACGACGGAGATGTCCGTGTGCTGGCGGTGGTTTCACGTGTGATATGGATGGTAGCTGTGTGGCTGGGTTCACTTTGTACAATCCGTCACACCAGGCACTGAAAGTGTACACACCCAGTAGGCATGCTTCCCAGCGGGGAACAGTAATGTCCACCCTCAAAAGAAAGTGCACTGGCCAGGCGCAGTGGCAGGCGTGAGGGCCACCTGATGTCAGGAGTTCAAGACCAGCCTGGCCAACATGGTGAAACCCTGTCTCTACCAAAAATACAAAAATTAGCTGGGCATGGTGATGCACACCTGTAATCCCAGCTACTCAGGAGGCTGAGGCAGGAGAATCGCTTGAACCCAGGAGGCAGAGGTTGCAGTGGCATGATCTCAGTTCACTGCAACCTCTGCCTCCGAGGTTCAAGCGATTCTCCTGCCTCAGCCTTTTGAGGTGACAAAGCAAGACCCCATCTCAAAAAGAAAAAAAAAGAAAGTGCACAGATCCTGCCCTCCTTCCCTGCTGGGACTGGGACATTTCTATGGGCAGGGAAGTGACGGAAGGAAAGGCAAGAACCCAAGTGTCACTTGTTCACGGAAAGCAAGAGAAGACCCAATTAGCCCCAGTGCAAGACAGCTCTGCACAGGACGGGGTGCAGCTGGGCTGTCACGGCAACGCCACACCTGGAGACCCTGGGGGCCACAGGGGATGGGACACACGCTCTTGGTGGAACTACTTCCCTTTGGCAACCAAAAAGGCAAACATAGCACGTGGGCAGAGGGGAGGTGTGCTAAGCAGAAAGCAGAGGTGACAGAGGCAGGGGTGCACACGAGGGAACAGAAAGTTATTAGAACCACAGCAACAAGGGGACCTAGACACTTGGGAGGGTAGCCGTCAAGCCGGGCTCCTATTGGGGCTACACATGGCGAGTCCCTGAAAACAGAGGGCAACTGAGTCCTACAGTCTGCTGCCCCCGTTTAATGGCCTCAATGGCCACAAGGGCTGGTGCAGCAGGGCTGAGCAGCCAGGCGCCCAATCCCCACCCCTTGTAATCCCCACCCCATCAGCTGTGGCAGCCCCCAGGGGCGGAGCTTGAAAGCTTGAGCTGCTCTTTTCAAAGGACAAGGCAGACACAGACATGTGACATGGGCTCCTGGTGGCTGCCAGCAGAGGCGGTAAACACACATGAGAACACAGTGTCGCTGTTCCCAGGGCCTGGGCAGAGAAAGTCCTAACGTAGGGAAACCCTCTGGATTGCAAGTCCACTGCAATGCCCTGCTGCCCTCCTATCTCCTCAGCAACACCTCACCAATCTACACTCTCTGGCTATTAAATGGCATTTTTTATTTTTTATTTTTTTGAGATGGAGTTTTGCTCTTGTCGCCTAGGCTGGAGTGTAATGGTGTGATCTCGGCTCACTGCAACCTCCACCTCCCGGGTTCAAGCGATTCTCCTGCCTCAGCCTGCTGAGTCGTTGGGATTACAGGTGCATGCCACCACGCCCGGCTAATTTTTTTGTATTTTTAGTAGAGACGGGGTTTCACCGTGTTAGCCAGGATGGTCTTGATCTCCTGGCCTCATAGTCTGCCCGCCTCGGCCTCCCGAAGTACTGGGATTACAGGCGTGAGCCACCGCGCCCAGCCTATCACAACACATTTTCTACAGTGGTACTCTCTCCTCAGATCTTCACAATGCTTCCGGGGCATTACTTCAGCCTCACACCAGAGGATCACTGTCTCTTCCCAGTTCCAAGGAGCTACACAAACAAGATGCATCGTGAGCAGACAGAAGGCTCTGGACACGGGGTGGACCCATCCTCAGGCCCTCCTGGGAGGAACACTCAGCTTCCTCACAAGCCAGGAACAGGTCAGCCTCGCAGCGGCCCCTGCAGCCTGAGTGGTTAGTGAAAACAAAAAGGGGGCACTCCTACCACGCCCGCAAAGAGGGTGAAGGCAAGCACTTCAAGTTAGCATGGCACTGAAGATCTTGATGGATGCACCCTCAAAGATGCGCTTCCCCTGTCAGCAAGCGCACCAGGGGAGCAGCCGCTGGGAGAAGCAGGCCGGCCTTTTTTATTTTTAAGCATGCATAAACTATTTTTGCAATCTAAAAAGGAAGTTGAGAGAAAAAGGGGAAAAAGCTGCAGTGATAACCTCAAAAGGCAGCTCAGGCCTTCTGGGGTGACCTTGTTTTCACAGAGCCCATCCTTATGGTAGGGATAGGCTTGTTTTCAAGATAGCCCAAACCCTATGGTAGGGGCCAACAAAGGCCAGGCTCTGCCACGCTGCTGCCATGTGCTGACTGACACATCACCAAAGGATGGGCCCTGCTTCTCATGCATCTGGAGTGTCAATGACAAGCATGGCCCTACTTCGAGAAGTCTTCCCAGCCTTCCTGTCCTGGGCTGTTTCTCTCCAGACCCCTTCTGGGGTCCCTGAGAAGTCCCTCATATATCTGTGGGTGTTTTCAGAAGCAGCATGCTTAGGTGGGCACCAGGGTGCCCTCCAAGTTCACCATCTGGTGCAGAAGCCAGGCACAGGATCAAGTTCCCAAGACACTACATGTGATTACACACACTGCAAAATGTAATCAGAATGACAGCCCACAAGTGAAGACCAAGGAAGCACAAAGGGCTGGCAGCCCAGGCAGAGCTGACAGCTGGTCATCTCAGCTCAGGGAAGGGCTATGGCCACCACACATCACAGCAGGCAGGGGCTTGGTCTGAGGGGCCTGCAGTCTGGGGACATGCAAGTAACACAAAGCTGTGTAGGCGCCCAAGAGAGTGGGGGCACCAGGGCACCCCACCCTGGACCACCAGAGCACTAGGATCCTGCGGGAACAGAGGCTCTGCTGTGTCCATCTAACAACATGGTCACCCTCTCCAGCTGCCCCCAACCCACCCAACAGGACACAGATGCAGGAAAACTCCTAGGAGAGTGGCCCAGGAGTAGTAGAGGCACTGGGAGCGGGCCCTGGATCTAAATGACCTTGGGAACACCATCTGTCCCCTTAGCCTGAGTTTTCCTTGTGTGAGCAGGACTGGATCAATGAATGCTTGCCCCAAAAGGCTGCCCAAAGGCAAATGAGCTAGCGTGAGAAAGCCTTCCAAAGAGCTACTCAGCTACCCCTTATAGCTGCCGTCACATCTGCCTCATGGAAGAAGGCTCTGCCCCCAGAGTGACAGCAAAACAGTGGTTAGGAGGTCTGGAGCCACACGACAGGCCTGGCCAGTGCAGACAGCCCGGGCCAGGACAGGGCATGTGACATTCCTGAAGAGGAAGGGGGCCTGAGGCCCAGGGACTTGTCCAAGGGCAGAAGGTTCACTCTAAAGCTTGTGGCCCAGCAGGAAGCCAAGGGAGCACAGAAGAGGTGCTGGGGGCAGGGAAGGTGGGGGATCTCAGCAAACAGCCCTCTCTGTGCCCACTTCCCTAGAGGAAAATGGGCAAAGCCCAGGCTGCGGTGGGGCAAGGACTGCCCTGAGTGCAGCCCTGCCAGCCCCTACCTCTGATGCCCTGGAGGTGGGGGTGGGGGATCTAACTACCCAAACCTCCCCAGGAAGGCCGCATTCAGGCGCAGGGATGACCCAGCACTTACTATCTACTCACACCCACATTAGCTGTCACCCTGCTGGCCCGCAGCAGGCCGCAGGTAGGGGACAGAGTGACTGGGCTCCAGAGCTGTCCCTGATGCTGGCCAAGGCCGCGCAGCCCACCCACCCTGCAGGGACCACGCAGCTCCCGGCCCTGTCAGTCTCAGCCTCCCCGCAGCGAGTCTGGTTCCCACCTGCCAGTGTCCCTCGCATCCCGTGTCACCGGGGAGTATCAAAAACGCCTTCCAGTAAGGCGCGGGGCATTTTCGTCGGCCGGGATCGACGTGGTAGCCCCTGACCCAGCCGCCTGATTCTATACCATACCTCAGAAAGGGGAAACTGAGGCAGGGCGAGGCGGTGCGGCCAGCCCACCCACCTTCAAGCAGCCTAGCCCGGTCCGCGCACCCAGAGCCCGGTGCCCCCGAGCCCAGGCCGGCCAGACCACGAAAGGAGTCGGCCAGCCCGAGAGCCGCGCACTCACCGCCTCCGCCGCCGCCGACTTCCGGGTGCCGCGCCCGCGCGCCACCGCAGCCAGCCCAGTCCCCGCCCGGCCCCAAGCCGGCGCGTTCACCATTGGGCAGCGCAGCGAGGGGCGGGGCGGCGCGCCGCATGCCGGAGTCCCGTTGGCTGCGCGCGCGCTGTCGCTCGGAGGCTGCAGACTCCTGGCGCCCCGCCCCCGGGGCTGCGCCATGGCTAGGTGCTGCGCGGGCGCCTGAGCGCTTCCTGATCCCGCGGCCTTCGGGTGCTCCGCGACTCCCTGCCTGCGGGGACGCCCTGGGAGGTTGCAGCCGCCCCTCAGCTCATGCCCTCATGGACACCATCTGTCACCTGCCCACCCTGCGGCCTCTCTCGAAAGAGCTACAGGAATGCTCACTTCTGGAACGGCCCCCTCAGACTGCGACCTGGTCTTCCCATCCTGTCCACTCAACCCCGCCTCTGGACCTGACCATCCTCCTCCTGGCCATCCTTTCCTTAACTTTATGGCCTCCAGGTCGGCTCTTTCCTCCTTGATGTCCCTGCCATTCTCAGTATGGACCCCAGACCCTGGACTAGGCATTTGAGCACTATGCCCTGCACACCCATCCCCTCCCCTACTTTCACCCCCCACTGTAGCCTCTGAGCTCACATCCAGGTCCAGGCCCCAGTGAGGAGGGGCTGGCCCAGCTTGACTTGTGCAGGGCGGGCAGGTGGATACTGACTGGGGCCCTCCCAACAGGACAGAGGCATGAGCTGGGACCCCTGCTCCAGTGGCCTCTGGGCTGTGCCTGGGCCTATGTGGCAGAAAGGTGGAGAGTCAAAGCCCAGAGGCCCATGTCCTGCCTCAAAGAGTGAGCACTCAAAAAACTATGACATGGATGACAAGGACATTAGGGATAATGATAATGTGTAAAGCACTCTAAACCCAATGTCTGGGTCAGCAGTTCTTTCACCCCACTTTATAGATGTAAACATGTAAACACTGAGCCTTGGAGGAGTTATGTCATTCAGTTGAAGTCAAAAAAGGTGGCAAGCACGAGAGGCCAGATTAGCTTCAACCTGCGTTGAAGACCTAGGTGCCCTGATGCCCTGCAGAAAACTGGGGCTCAGGGATGGGAAGAACCTGGCTGGTAATCAGCAAAGGCAAGAGTCTAACCGGGACCTACATGCAGGCCCGTTGTGCTCCACACTTTTGCTGTCTTATCTGTGTTTCTCCTGGAATCCAACAGAACCTTTTATAACACGAGTAAACCAAGGACTCCAGATGTCCAGGGATTCATGGCCAGTGGGCCGCAGACCCAGCCAGACATGGTTGTCTCTCCCACCATCCAGCAGTGGGATCGTGTAGGGCTGGTACCAGTGATTTCCCTCTGAGCAGCCAAACCTATGCAATCTATAGGGCCAAGAGGTGGTGATGGTGGACAAGTGGGATCTGGGGCTTGGGGGTGATGGACTCTGCCCTGGGGTTCATGGCAGCAGCTGCAGAGTGGGCTGCCCCAAAGCACCAGACCATGCACCTCAAAGCTGGACATGAGATGACTAAGGTTTCCCTTTGCCCACAAAGAGGGATGCAGTAACATGTCAGATGGTGGTTTGCATCCTGTTCTGTCATAGCTTGTGGCCTTGGGCCAACCCCACCCCCAGCCATACTTTTCCCAGCTAGACAGGGCTAGAGAAGACACTCTGATGTTCTTTGTTACCACTGACACTCCAGTCTGGATGACATATGATGCCAGGAAACAGGTGACAGCAGATGAGATGGGTCTAGGGTGGGCACCTAAGCCCTGGAAGCTTGGGGCTGCAACAGGCTCACTGGCATCCAACCTGTAATTGCACATAAACTTAGATAGGAAGCTCACTACCTCCTGTGGCCACTCTTTTGGTTTCAACAGCTCCAACTGTTGAAAAGTTCTTCTTGACACCCAGCCAAAAGCATTTTCTTTCTGTGGCTTTCCCTGTGGGCCCCACAGCTGTCCCTATGGAGCTACGTGACAGGATGAGAGAGGGAGGACATTGGGCTACTGGTCCCTGTGGTCTCCCTTGCTATGTTTTTCTTTCTTTTCTTTTTTTTTTTTTTTTTTTGAGATGGAGTCTTGCTCTGTCTTCTAGGCTGCAGTGCAGTGGTTCAGTCTCAGCTCACTGCAACCTCCACCTCCCAGGTTCAAGCGATCTCCTGCCTCAGCCTCCCAAGTAGCTGGGACTATGGGTGTCTACCACCATGCCCAACTACCTTTTTTTGTATTCTTTTAGTAGAGATGGGGTTTTGCTATGTTGGCCAGGCTGGTCTCAAACTCCTGACCTCTGGTGATTCGCCTGCCTTGGCCTCCCAAAGTGCTGGGATTACAGGCATGAGCCACTGCGCCCAGCCTCCCCTGCTGTGTTTCTAGCTGCAGCCTAATGGGCCGACTGCTGGACAGCAGTCCTTAGTCCTGTTTGAATTGGTGCTGCCCCCATATCCTCTGACCTCAGCTAGTGATCCTGCCTGCCAAGGGCAGACAGGTCTCTGCAACTCTATGGGTGGTAGGGGTGGTGAAGTGGGGAGAAGTAGTTTCACTTGCACAGATGTTGGTGTATGGTTGTCTCTTTTGTGCTCTTTCAACAGAGGTCTGTCCAGTCCTTGCAAGTCTGGGGAGGGGGTGGTACAGGACTATGAGGTCACTGTGAGAAGAGGGGCTCCAGCAGAACCAGGGTCCAGTGGCCTTGGAGAGATGGCTGGGGACAGCTGGACTCATTACGTCTACTCCTTTTTTTTTTTTTTTTTTTGAGACAGAGTCTCGCTTAGTCGCCCAGGCTGGAGTGCAGTGGCGCGATCTCGGCTCACTGCAAGCTCCGCCTCCCGGGTTGACGCCATTCTCCTGCCTCAGCCTCCCCAGTAGCTGGGACTACAGGCGCCCGCCGCCTCGCCCGGCTAATTTTTTGCATTTTTAGTAGAGACGGGGTTTCACCGTGTTAGCCAGGATGGTCTGGATCTCCTGACCTCGTGATCCACCCGCCTCGGCCTCCCAAAGTGCTGGGATTACAGGCGTGAGCCACCGCGCCCGGCCACGTCTACTCCTAAATGGAGGAAACGACCCCTCAGCTACACAGCACCTGAGCCAGAATGTCACCATGGTGCTGCTCCACAGGATGACAGCTACCTGGCTTGTGAGGGCCCCTATTCTAGGGACAGATATTTCATTCTGCCCTCCCAGAGCAGCAAGCAACAACCCTATGCCAGGAGGCCAATTGGCACATGAAGTGCCAGCTCCAATCGATTGATAGTAGCTGCCTGGCTCTGAAAGGTAGCTGGGATCGATTCACCATGCCGCCAGCACACAGATGGACCCAGTGGTGGCCCCAGCAGTGAGTCCTTGCCTTGGGCCATTTCATTTTTTTGGTCCTGGCCAAGGAATGATTGGGTGAACACACGGGACTCCCAATATTGGTGGAAAAGACAAGAGTGTCTGGTCACACCCCTCCACCACCCATGAGCATGGTTGTGGGCAGTTTGGTTCCCCAGGTGGCCTTGGGGAATGCAATGAGCTGAGGAACTGGTCATGTCCAGGTGCATCCAGGGCAGGAAAGGCTGACAGCATGCATGAGCCAGGGTCACTGGCCAAGAAGTCATCTCAGGACCTCCCCCTAGAAAAGCCCACTGGGCAGCATTCCTGCTGGTTCCCCCCACACCACAAGGTTACGCGGAGCTGGCGGAGAGTCATGCTCCCACTCATGTCAGGTACTCTCAATCTGGAGAGGAAATGCAACCATGCCAATCTCAACAGGCAGCGAAGCCGCGTTTCTTTCTGACTCCAGGTAAGGTGGAGAAAATGGGACAGCAGTACGGGGGCATAAACGCACAACTCCACTTCCCCAGACGGAGAGCTGTGGGGCTGTGAGGATGCCAGGAGGAGGTAATAAGGGCGGCCCCATGGGGGACCTGAAAGGTGGGACAAGCCTAAGAGGTCTCCACATCCAGGCCTGGTGGGGGAGGTGAGCCCCTGGTTTACCGAAGGGGTCCCTTCCTGCTCTCGGAAATACGGCAGCCTACCTCCACCGCCGCCCCGCTCCGGGGGCCCAGGGGCGGTGAGGGTGAGAGAGTCCCCAGGCCCCAGGGTCAGACGACTGTGTTCAAGCAAGTCAGAACCTCTCTGAGGCTGTTTCCCAACTGTAAAATGGGGATAGTGGCAGAACTCTCCCTCGCGGTTTGCGTGAGGAATACAATTCGATGTCCACAGGAAGGCGCGGCGCCCACCGCGCAGCGCACAGCGAGTAGCAGGCGCTGAAGAAGGATACCTGTGAACTGGGGGTGGTAATGGAGGCTACGCGGCCGGAATCCGGGGAAGGGGCGCCGGCCCTACCAGTCCCTGCTCGGGGCTGGATGGTCGGGGGATGTTCTCGTAACTCGGCTGGGAGGAAGCGGCCCCGCTTACCCGGCCACTACCACCGCAGAGGTTCGGGCAGGTGCCGGGGCCTCGGCCCCTCCGCGAGGGGGCCGGTCAGCCGCCGGGACTGACATCCCGAAGGCCCAATGGAAAGCCGTCATCTCCACAAACCCGTCCAATCGGCGCCGGTTGCCGTGCCGCGCCGGGTCTCTCGACCAATGGGAAAATTTGCGGTCGGGCGGGGCGGGGCGGGGCGGAGTTCCGCGTCGCCGGCCCGGTCCGCTTTGCACACGGGCCGCGTGAGGGCGAGAGGGCTGGCCCGGGGTCTCGGGTTGCTTGCTGGGTCCGGAGGGAGGGGGCGGCCCCCGCACGGGCCCGAGTTGCGGCCCAGTGGACGGCGACCCGCGCTGCGCCCCGCCCTGGGAACGCCGCTCCCCGCGCGCCGAGGGACCCGGGGACGCCCTTCTGGGGTCCGGGGCCACGCTGAGGAGCCGCCCACGCTGCGCAGCCACCCACGCTGCGCTCCGGGTAAGCTTGAGCCAGTGGGCGGGGTGCGGGACCTGGGGCTGGGGCCGCGGGTCCTGGGGCTGGGGCCGCGGGTCTGAGCCGGGACTGGGGGCGGGGCTGCAGATCTGGGACGCGTTCCGGGCAGCGGTCCGGACTGGGTCTTGTGCCCGGAGTCGAGATTAGGGCGAGGGTCTGGGCCGGGCTTCGGAGCCAATCTCCGCCCCACCCGCGTCTTGTCCGTGCGCTCTGCGGCGCCGGAGACCTCGGGCCAGGGGAGGGGGCGGGTCCCTTTGTGCGCGGTCTCCGAGCCCTACTCGACCCGGCCGGGCGCCTTGCATCGAGCTCTCCAGCTGAGCGTGGCCCGACCCCGCAGCCGTGTCCGCCCCGCGCGACGCTTGGCGCCTAGCTGCCGGGGCCCTGCGGCCACGGAAACTTTCCAACGGCCCGAGGGGCGGCAGGCCGGGAACTTTCCTGGGGCAGCGCGCCGCCGGGAAGCGCAGGGGCACCGACGGCCCGGAGGGATATCCCCGCGCCGCGCTGCTCCTGCCGCCTCGGGGGTGAGCGAGGGCACGCCACCTGGATTCCCGGCCTGGGTCTCCCTCCCCACGTCGCCCTGCGCCCCCTCGGGGCCCGTGCAGAGCATGTCTTCTGCACTCTGAGGGAGCCTCTGCTCGGTTTGCTGGGGAGTCGCCCTGGGCAGATGGCGTGAGATCTCCAGCCTATTTTAATTTTTAAATAATTAAATATTGGCTGCTTATAAAATTTCACCGTTAGCTATGTGTAACGTAGCATACTTAAAATGGAACCAAAGGACTTCAGCTCCCTTTCCCTACACCCAGTCATATATAGAAATAAGGAAAATAAAGGTGCCCTGTGGGTGTTTTTTAAAGTAGGCTCTTAATGCTGCTGTCTAATAACCTCAGGTGGGTACCCACGCCGCTGTGGAGGAAGCCTCCTCTATGGTATGGGCCAGCGGGGTGCAGTGGGAGCCTCCACCTCTCCTGACCTTAGCTTCTCTAGGGTAGCTGCCTTTACTTCTTACTATTTCCTTACTACTGCCTTATCTGCCTTTGCTCTGGGATCCAGGCTGTGGTTAGAGGTCTGGTCCAAACAGGGCGGGTGTTACCTGTCTTGTACTCACTGTATTGGAGCTGAGATGGTGCTGAATGCAGGGGCCAGTCAGCGCTCTCTTGCCCAGTGTGCCATGCCAGTGGCCAGTCAGTTCCTGAGCAGGTGATCCAGGCCTTAGGTCAGGCCACAGTGTGAACCACAGCGTGTCTGGGAAGGCATTTCCCCCAGTCTTGCCCCATCCTATCCACAATGTCTGCTCCCAATTGTCTCCTGACCCCACCCTACCCCCATTCTGGGGTCCACCAGGGCCCAGCAGAGGACTGGGCACAGAACATTCGCTAAGGGACTCAAGTCCCAGCTGAGAGGGTAGTTGAGCACAGCCAAGCCAGCCCCTGCCCAGCTCTTGGCTGAGCTGCCCTGTCAGACTTTTCTGCATAAACACAAGAACCTCCTGACCAAGGTCCCTCCTGGGAGAACAAGGTCTGACCCTCAGTCCTGCTAAATTTGAGCCTCCCCACCCACCACATCTGGGCTGCTTGGCTCCCGTGTTTGCTCTGGCACCCCTTCCAGAGGTGGCCCTGCAGTGTCCTCCCAGCCCCAGGGGCCCTCTGCATCTGTGTGGCTCTGTGAGGGTAGGGTAGCACCCCTCCTCCTGTTTGTGCTACTAGGGATTCAGAGTGAGTTCACTGTGCTCTGTCACCCCAGGAGTCTGGCCTGGGGGAGCATGAGGCTGTCCGGAGTGAGTACAGGAGGAGCAGGAGCAGCAGGATCCCCAGTCTCTGGGAGGAGCAGGGAGCTCTGCGCGTGGATGCCAGGCACCACCCTCTGTCTAGCCCATCTGTCGTGTTCCCCACCTGGCCCTGGCAGAGGGAGTGACAGGGTTGAATTGGGATAGGGAGTCAGGGCCCACTCTGTAGATGGGGCCAGGAATGGAGGGTGGGAGTCTAGGGACAGCACTGTAGAGCGCCAGGTGGGCCCTGGGGGTCCTGGGGACTTCCCTGATGGTGGCTTAGTCGTGGGGAGGTGTCTGTTCTTTTGCCACTAGCTTCAATTAAGATCAGGATGAGGCCGGTCATGGTGGCTCACGCCTGTAATCCCAACACTTTGGGAGGCCAAGGCAGGCGGATCACCTGAGGTCAAGAGTTAGACACGAGCCTGGCCAACATGGCAAAACCCTGTCTGTACTAAAAATACAAAAATTAGCCGGGCATGGTGGCATGTGCCTGTAGTCCCAGCTACTTGGGAGGCTGATGCAGAATTGCTTGAACCAGGGAGGTGAGGGTTACAGTGAGCCGAGATCACACCACTCTTCTCCAGTCTGGGTGATAGAGCGAGACTCTGTCTCAAAATAAAAACAAAAACAAAAACAAAGCAAAACCAAAAAAACCAGGATGGACTGGTCACGGTGGCTCACGCCTATAATCCCAACACTTTGGGAGGCCAAGGCAGGCAGACAGATCACATGAGGTCAGGAGTTTGAGACCAGCCTGGCCAATATGGTGAAACCCGGTTTCTACTAAAAATACAAAAAAATTAGCTGGGCCTGGTGGCACACGCCTGTAATCCCAGCTGCTGGGGAGACTGAGGCAGGAGGGTTGCCTGAACCCGGGAGGCAGAGGTTGCAGTGAGCCAAGATCGTACCATCGCACTCCAGCCTGGGTGACAGGGCGAGACTTCGTCTCAAAAAAAAAAAAAAAAAGCCAGAAAAGGCCGGGCGCAGTGGCTCAAGCCTGTAATCCCAGCACTTTGGGAGGCCGAGATGGGCGGATCACGAGGTCAGGAGATCGAGACCATCCTGGCTAACACATGAAACCCTGTCTCTACTAAAAAAATACAAAAATTAGCCGGGAGCGGTGGTGGGCACCTGTAGTCCCAGCTACTCAGGAGGCTGAAGCAGGAGAATGGTGTGAACCCGGGAGGCGGAGCTTGCAGTGAGCTGAGATCCGGCCACTGCACTCCAGCCTGGGGGACAGAGCGAGACTCTGTCCCCCCCAAAAAAAAAAAAAAAAAAAAAAGCCAGAAAAAAACAAGATGAAGTCTTGGGTTACTCTGAGGAGACACGGTATCAAGGATCCCTTAGTAGGCTTTCCTGGCTCAGGGGCTTCATATCTTGGCCTATTTCAGGTCAGGAAGATGACCCAGAGCTGGTGGATGCCTGGAGCCACAGATTTCACCCCACCCCATAACCAGTTAGGCCCAGGCCCTTCCCACTGCCCCTGCTGATTGAGGGACTGCCGTCTCTTGCAAAGCAATAGGGAGCTGAGCGTGGCCACCAGAGGGCAGCTGGGACCGCCATGGCAGGCAAGACTGGCTCCACCCAGCTTCCTGCAGCAGACCAGGACCCTTCCCCAGACTACTGGCTTGGATGACCAGAGCTCGGCCTCTGAGCTGCCTGTGGAGGGCCTGGAGTTGGAGAGGAGCCAAACAAGTCTCCTCTGTGCCCCTTACATGTTTAGTGCAGGCAGAAGGAGGTCTGAAGGCCAGGTGGTGGGTGACCACACACAGGCTCAGTGGGGATAGTGAAAGACTAGCCCTGTGCCTATGTAGCCCCAAAAGTGCAGCGTCCTTCAAGTGTGTGCCCAGGGGCCTCCCAGGCCTTCCCAGGTGTGGGCTGTGTTTCAATGTCCACAGTAGAAGTGGGCGTGTTCTCACTATGTGCCCAGAGTGGCAGCAGGCCTAGGAGAACACTGGGTTTTGCTGTAGGAGACACCATTGTCATTGAGCAGCAAGGACCTTCCCTGTCCAGTGGCCACGGGGCACTCCACGCATCTGCCTGCGTTGGCTGTTACCAGGGCATGTTCTCAGCTACCTGCAGTCAGTGTCACCTCCCACTCACAGAGCAGGAAGTGAGGAGACTTGGGGAGGGGGTGTCCTGATGAGACCACATTTCAGAGAGTGCAGAATGAGCTCACCTGGGCTCCTCACTGCCTACCCAGCCCGGGCTGCATCCTCCATCCCAGTTCTGGGCCCAGTTTGTATCCATGGGAGCTGCCCCGTGCTGTCAGCCATCCAAGGGGCTGTAGCTTGCTAATCTGGCTATGTGGCCTGGGCCAGGCTCATGCCCCAGTATGAGACCTCTCAGCCCTTTGGTTGGATCATGGATACCGTGCCGGAACCACAGGCCTTCCTAGGGCATCAGTGGGGTATAGCCAGGGGCTGGCAGAGCCCCGTGGCCAGCCACTGGGTCTGGAGAGTTTGGTGGGGGGGGCCCATGCCAGGCCATCCTCACTGGGGGAAAGGGCCCAATAAAGGGTATAATCGTCCCCCGGCCTTGAGGCGGCTGGTAGTGGGTCCTTGGCCAGGCAGGTGACCTCAGAGCCTGCAGAGCAGCCTTGAAGTGGTACTCGGGGGGCTCCCCTAGGTGAGCACCCCCCACCTTTCCATATGATCCCATCGCTAGTTCTGCCTTCACATCACTGTCCTGCCTGTCATCCCTCTATCTGTCCTTTGCCCAGAGCTCCCTTAGGTTGGCCACAGATGCTCTGCTCTGCCCCTGCCT
This sequence comes from Papio anubis, assembly GCF_008728515.1. Classification (NCBI taxonomy): domain Eukaryota; kingdom Metazoa; phylum Chordata; class Mammalia; order Primates; family Cercopithecidae; genus Papio; species Papio anubis. Next base: position 15,035 of record NW_022170187.1, on the reverse strand, counting down.
GTACGATGCTGCTGTGGCTAGTGTACCCTTAGGAAGGAGACCTGCAGCTCTGGCTGCTCCTACCATCCAGCCTTCTGTGGTGCTGCTGTTCTCTGCTCCCACCCATCTCTTTGGGGAAGCCCTCTCCAGTGCCTCACTTGAACCCCTTCCCAAGGTCTCCTGTTGGCTCTCCCATATGGTTGCAGGTTCTTGGCCTGGCTGGACCCCATGAGGCGGGAGGCCCATGAGGAAAGAGCCGTGTTCTTCTTTGGCCATACTTCCCCATCTGGGTGGGGGACTTTGGGAGGCCCTGGGGGCAGGAAGACCTGAGTTAAATCCTGGCCCAGCCACTGTCTGGCCTGGACCCAGTTTCTCCATGTGTAAAATGGGGTGTGTAGCCAACCTGAGGCACCTGGTGGTGTCCATGAGATGATGGCTCGCAGCCAGTGTGTCGTGAGTCTGTGGCACATGGTGACTCCTCGGGAGAGGCTGGTGCTTATCAGGGCTGATTAAAAAGTCACATGGTTCTCTGTGGTTCAAAGCCTATGTGAACACTTAAGCTAAAAGCAGAGGTTTCCTAGCAATGTCACACTCAGAGCAAAAGCTGGTTCCTAAGCCTCAGACCTTGGAGTAGGAGCAGCATCTCTTCTTGGGGACGCAGTGCTGGTGGGTGGGCTCCCAGCCGGGCCTGCCCCTCTCAGGCACACACACACACTCATATTCATATGCACGCACATGCATATGCACATGTGCCTGGCTTGGTCCCTGGTTTTTCCCTGCCTCAGGCCCCATGTCCCACCCCCCATGATCCCACCCTGAGGCGTAGCCTGTTGCCCACCCTCACTTGGACCCCTTCCCATGATGAAGAGGCTGTTGGGAGACAGGGAGACACACCGTGGGGGCGCCAGAATGGACCATGACCACAAAGGACTATTGGGCAGAGCCTCAGAACCGTCTAGAAAACACCATAGAGCTGGGGGAGAGAGCTCTCATTACCCATGTTCCCCAGAGACGGCCTCCCGTCTGAGGCCCAGCCCTTCCCTGTCTGTCTGCGGTGTCTTGTTTTTCATTTTTACGACATGAACATTCTGGCAACATCCCCAGGCCCAGATATAACGAGAGGGAATGTGTCCCTCGGGCCATTGGCTGAGACAGGAAACCGCAGGGTCCTTCCCTGAGGAAGGCTGAAGGCTGTGTGAGCACAGGCACCCCCTTGTCTCCTGCTCCAGCCCATAAGCCTGAGCACCACAGGCTTGAGTGCCAGGTCCCCCCATCCCAGACAAATGGTCATTCACACCTGGCTGGGACCAAATGGTCATTCATACCTGGCCTCAGCTCCAGGGCCAGGAACCTGCCTGCTTCCCAGCCTTCCCTGTCCTGGTGACTGTTGGGGGCAGCTGCCTGCCTCCGAGGGCCCAGGATCTGTGTTGGCCTCAGGGAACCTCAGGAGAGGCACATGGCCTGGCCTACAAGGCAGGAGCAGACTCCAGGGAGGTAGAGCAGGTGCCTTGTGGGGTTATGAGCACCTGCATGGGCCAGCAGGACCCGAGCCTGGCTACCCTGGGGTGGGAGTCCTCCTGCTGTGCTGTGTGTGATGGGGAAGACATCATTATCCGTCCACATCTCTGAAGGATCACGTTCCTGAAGGATGGTCAACAGCATTAGAAATGCTGACAAGGGGCCGGGCGTGGTGGCTCAAGCCTGTAATCCCAGCACTTTGGGAGGCCGAGACGGGCGGATCACGAGGTCAAGAGATCGAGACCATCCTGGCTAACATGGTGAAACACCGTCTCTACTAAAGAATACAAAAAACTAGCCGGGCGAGGTGGCGGGCGCCTGTAGTCCCAGCTACTCGGGAGGCTGAGGCAGGAGAATGGCGTAAACCCGGGAGGTGGAGCTTGCAGGGAGCCAAGATCTGGCCACTGCACTCCAAAAAAAAAATAAAAATAAGAAAATAAAAACAAACCAAACATCAGATTTTGTGTTAGTGAAGTATGATTATAGTCACTTAAAGAGTAAAAGTAACACTTCTCAATTTTTAATTTCAAGAATTAAGACAGGCCCGGCGCGGTGGATCAAGCCTGTAATCCCAGCACTTTGGGAGGCCGAGATGGGCGGATCACAAGGTCACGAGATCGAGACTATCCTGGCTAACATGGTGAAACCCCGTCTCTACTAAAAAATACAAAAAAACTAGCCGGGCGAGGTGGCGGGCGCCTGTAGTCCCAGCTACTCCAGAGGCTGAGGCAGGAGAATGGCGTAAACCCGGGAGGAGGAGCTTGCAGTGAGCTGAGATCCGGCCACAGCACTCCAGCCTGGGTGACAGAGCAAGACTCCGTCTCAAAAAAAAAAAAAAAAGGAAATGCTGACAAGGAACCCTGGCAACCCAGTGTCAACTGCAGTCCTGGACACGTGGGGACAAGAAGGTACACATGAGTGTGTGGTTATGAGTCGGGAGCACCATGGGATGACCGTCAGGTCAGGCTTGACAAGGTCCTGCTTAGAGGACGGTCTGGGCTCGTGTACCTTTATCCAGCAGGGACTTACCAGCTGGATTGACCTCACTTGTGCCTTCTGGTTTCCCTGCAGGAGCCAGAGCCCGCAGGGTGGGCGTCAGGACATGCTGATCTCCCCTCAAGACAGGTGAGTGTTCTGGGTTTAGCTTGGGGACATCCTCTCCCACGTAGGACAGCAGAGTGTTTTGGTGGGCCTGGAGGGTGGGGGTGACAGGAATGGACTGTGGCCGTGGACACGGTGTGCTCCTGGTCCTTCTCACCCTGGGTGGGCACAGCTCCTGGGCTGGACAGGGTGGATGTGAGGGCCTCCTGCCTCCCGGCTTCAGGCCAGTTTGTTACTGGCCTGAATATGGACAGCAGCCACTGGTTTGATGTCTGGCTTTAGGGACAAGCCTGTTTGGGGCTGGCTGACTAGGTTGCTAGTTGATGTTGGTTTGGATATTCACTGGGTCTGCTCTTCACCTGCCTTAGCTAGGATGCCAGCCGCAGTGGCATCCAGTATCGGCACAGCCTACTGGGCCAGGCCATTCACTTGCCCCTGGGAGACTGGAGCCACAGGGACAGAGGATAGTCCTGGAGGCCAGGCACACAAAACTTTGTCTGAAAGGGTCAGAGAGTAAATAATTCAATTTTGCAAGGCTTATGGTCTCTGTCACAGTTGCAGTGCTCTGCCATTGTAGGATGAAAATGGCTGCAGACAACCCGTAACTGAATAGTCTGAACGTGCTCTGATCACAGCCATAGACCACATGGGAGGACCAGCGTCTGTCCGAGAATGTCACTGCTCAGGACATTTGGCTATGCAGGGTCTTCTGGGTTGGGACAAAGAGGCTCAGGCAGGGTACTTGGGTTGCTTGTGGCACAGGGGATGGGGCGTCTCAGGGTGGCAAGAGGGGCTGTCCCACTGCCCTTAACTCCTCATAGGCCACCACACTTCAGGGAGGCCAGGTCAGTCAGATGCCAAACGACAGCCTTAGTAACAAGGCCTGCAGGAGGGTGGTTGGCTGGGCAGGTCCAAGACTGCCCAAGCACACTTGCTCACTCTCCCTCTGTTGCTTGCTCCTTTCTTGTCCCTCCTTTTCCCTCCCCCTTCCAGTTCTTGGTCTTCTCTGTGTTTCTCTGTGGCCCTCTCTGTGCCTCTTTCTCTGCCTTTCCCCATCTCCTGTCCTGCCCACCTGGAATGTGGTGATTGTTTATTCTGGTCTGCTGTGGTGATTGATTTGTCATGTCTGCTCTGGGCACTGGTGTGGTGCTGGCCTGGGCAACCTGGGCCCTGGCTTGTGGCTGCCTGCTCTGCTGGGCCCTGGGGTGTGGTCCTGCCCACAGCAGGAGGGAGCCTCAGGGCTCATCTGGGACAGGGGCTGATGTAAACACCCATGTGTTGCCATACTCAGCACCCACTCACCCAGCCTCATGTTGAGCCCTGGGCATCACAGGCACATCAGGCCCAGTCCTGCCCCTGAGGAGCTCCCAGCCGGGTTGAAGAGACACACAGAGAAACAACACAACAGACAGAGAAACCAGTGGCCAACTGTGGAGTTACAAGATAGTGATGAGTAGCAGGGCTCCCTTAGGAGGAGGAACTGGGAGGGTGTGATGGGGTAGTGCACGCTGAGACCAGGCCTGGGTGAGAAGGGCTGGTGGGGACACAGATGCCCTGCCCTTTCCCATAGCTGACCAGCAGTGGTGTCCTGTCAGAGATCAGCACCAGCCTGGCCTCCTCCATCAGCCGCCGTGTGCCTGCGGGGTGTTGCGGCTTCGTCTCCTGTGACTTCCTGGCCCCTATGCCGGGCTTTCTCTTGGGTTTTGATGGGTTTCTCAGCTGTTGTATGAGTCCTTATATATAAAAGATATTCATTCTTCACTCATTTTTCTGCCTGCTGTACATTTTTCTCACCCTTTTAATTTTCGTTTATGATCATTTTTGATGTCAAAAATGCTTCACATTTTGTGGTGAAGTCTGTTGGATTTTTCCCCATTTTTATTTTATTTTTTAATTTTTATTTTTTATTATTTTTTTGAGACAGAGTCTCGCTCTGTCGCCCAGGCTGGAGTGCAGTGGCGTGATCTCGGCTCACTGCAAGCTCCGCCTCCCGGATTCACATCATTCTCCTGCCTCAGCCTCCCGAGTAGCTGGGACTACAGGCACCCGCCACCACGCCTGGCTAATTTTTTGTATTTTTAGTAGAGACAGGGTTTCACCATGTTAGCCAGGGTGGTCTCGATCTCCTGACCTCGTGATCTGCCTGCCTCGGCCTCCCAAAGTGCTGGGATTACAGGCGTGAGCCACCGCGCCCGGCCTTTCTCCATTTTTAGATATTCCGTCACTCTGTGTAGTCAACCCTCTCTAGCATATAGCCAGATAAACATGCACTTGTCTTTTGTTCTAGAAGGTATTTTTACTTTAGTTTTGTACACAGGACTTAATCTGTCTGTTTTAGTCCATTTTGTGCTGCTGTATCAGAATACCTGAGACTGGCGAATTCCTGAAAAACAAAGACTTATTTCTAACAATTCTGGAGACGGGAAAGTCCAGGATTGAAGGGCCACATCTGGCGAGGGCCTTCTTGTCGCGGCATACCCCAGGACCAGGAGGTGGCAGAAGGGCAGGAGCACACATGAGAGAGCGCTGAAGGAGGCAGAACCCATCCTTTTATCAGGAACCTACGCCCGAGATAACAAATCCACTCCCACAGTAACGGAATTAATCCATTCATGTGCAGAGCCCTTGTGACCTAAACATCTCTTAGATGTCCCACCTTCAACACTGTTGTGTTGGGAATTAAGTTTCCAGCACATGGACTTTGGGCACACATTCAGCCCATAGCACCAACTAGTATTTATTCTGATGTAAACGGGCAGCAGTGATTTAACTTTGTTTTTACAGCTGCATCTGAACTGTTTCCTTTTTGTTTGTTTGTTTTGAGACAGAGTCTCCCTCTGTCACCCAGGCTGGGGTGCAGTGGTGCATCCTCAGCTCACTGCAACCTTCACCTCCCAGGTTCGAGCAATTCTCCTGCCTCAGCCTCCCGAGTAGCTGGGATTACAGGCGCCTGCCACCATCCCTGGCTAATTTTTGTAATCTTTTTTTTTTTTTTTAAATAGAGATGGGGCTTCACCATGTTGGCCAGGCTGGTGTTGAACTCCTGACCTCAGGTGATCCTCCCATCTCAGCCTCCCAAAGTGCTGGGATTAAAGGCATGAGCCACCGCGCCCAGCCTGAACTGTTTCTTGACTAGTGTCTTCTGTCATTAGAAAATGGAAACGCCCCAACGCTTTCGTGTCTTACAGTTTGTGGTTGCCGGTGTTGTAAAGATCGGGGTGGGGGGCCTCCTGGCTGTCGGTGTGCTGGCAGGCGTCCCAGGTATCCTGTGTGTGCCTCTGGGGGTGTGTGTGGTCATTCTCTGGGGGTGTGTGTGGTTTCTCCTCCCTGGGACCTGTATGGGACTCCCTGTGAGCTGGCACTGCTGGAGCAGGCCGGCTCCCCTGTGAGGGTTGTGGTGTGCCTGGGACCTGTTTCCTGAGAATAAGGCCTGGGCCCCCACAGCCACCTGGCCCTCTCTGTGGGTGCCTGGGCTTTCGATGCTGTATGCTAAGGTTGGGGGCACTGCTGGGACCTCGGGGCCCACAGCCCCTGAGCCAGCCTGTGGTGAGGGGTGTGACTCTCCTGACGTCAGCTCACGTGGCCTTTCATGGGGAAGCAGGAGGGTGTCCCTTGCCCAGGCTGCTGAGAGGACTGGCCTCATCCTCGAGGGTCATGGGCTCCAATATCCTTGTCACCCGAGGCAGAGTTGTTACAGGAAAGGGATCCTGATCCAAACCCCAAGAGAGGGTTCTTAGACCTCGCGCAAGAAAGAATTCAGGGCGAGTCCACAGTGCAAAGTGAAAGCAAGTTTATTAAGAAAGTAAAGGAATAAAAGAATGGCTACTCCACAGACAGCAGCTCTGAGGGCTGCTGGTTGCCCATTTTTATGGTGATTTTTTGATAATATGCTAAACAAGGAGTGGATTATTCATGCCTCCCCTTTTTAGACTATACAGAGTAACTTCCTGACTTTGCCATGGCATGTGTAAACTGTCATGGCGCTGGTGGGAGTGTAGCAGTGAGGACAACCAGAGGTCACTCTTGTGGCCGTTTTGGTTTTGGTGGGTTTTCGCCAGCTCATTTACTGCAAACTGTTTTATCAGCAAGGTCTTTATGACCTGTATTTTGTGCCGACTTCGTATCTCATCCTGTGACTTAGAATGCCGTAATTGTCTGGGAAGGCATCCCAGTAGGTGTCAGCCTCATTTTACCCAGCTCCTATTCAAGATGGAGTTGTTCTGGTTCACATGCCTCTGACAGAGGCACTGCCAGACCAGGGGCTCATGTGTGTCCTCTTTGTGTCCCAGCCTTGGGCAGGTGGGCAGGTGGTGGTTGGCGATCTGGCTGCTGCATGAAGACCTTATCTTTGTAGCTGGAGAGCCTAGTGTAGGCTGGCCAGCCACCCCCGCTGTGCCGCCCCTTGTTCAGGATGACTCGTGGCTGGTGGTGAGGTTGTGCTATGGGGTCAACTTGGGGAGGCCTGCAGTGCCAGGACACCAGCAAGGACCCTGGCCATGCCATGCACAGGGACTCTCCTGAGCTGTCCACAGGCCACAGTGCAGTGGCTGTTTGGTGCATTTCATCCCCCGTGTCTACCCCAGCTCTCACCTCATCCCTGTCCTCCCTGGAGCATCCCAGGCCCCTGGGCTTGCCTCTCTGGTCCCTCCTTGGGCCTCCTCTGGCTGCAGTTGGCTCTGGCTGTTATTGAAGCCTCCCTGGGCTCAGGCTGGGTGCCTGACCCACAGCAGAGGGCATCCTTTGAGTCAGGTCCAATGCAGTAGGAGTGTTCCTGTGGGGGTGCCCCCCTAAAGCTCAGATTTGGGGAGCCTAAGACTTCTCTCACCTTCCTGGCAGAGGACGTGGGGATAGCTATACGGTGTGAGGCTGGGGAAGATGGGGGCTGGGCGCCCCACACCCCCTCCCCTGTGGCCCATCTTGCCAGGTTGACCATTTTGCAGTTGATAACTTCAGTATTTAAAATAAGCCTTTAGTTAAACTTTCTCTTTTAAAAATATTTTTACTCTTCTTGAAATTCTAATTAGGCCATTTACACATCTGAATTTACTTGCTGCATTTTGCAAGATAATGATGCTGCAGAGATGGCTACCAACCCCATCCTCGCTGGGCGCGGTGGCTCACGCCTGTAATCCCAGCACTTTGGGAGGCCGAGGCGGGCGGATCACAAGGTCAGGAGATCGAGACCACAGTGAAACCCTGTTTCTACTAAAAATACAAAAAATTAGCCGGGCGCGGTGGCAGGAGCCTGTAGTCCCAGCTACTCAGGAGGCTGAGGCAGGAGAATGGCGTGAAACTGGGAGGCAGAGCTTGCAGTGAGCCGAGATGGCGCCACTGCACTCCAGCCTGGGCGACAGAGCGAGACTCTGTCTCAAAAAAAAAAAAAACAAAAGAAACAACCCCATCCTCCCAGTCCTCCCCAGGGCCTTTGCTGTGTGCCCTGGGGGGAGGTGCTGGGTGCCCCCAGGGCCCATCCAGGGGGTCCATAGTGCCTGGAGGGCCAGTGAGTGTACAGGTGGAAAAAGTGAGGCCAGGCCACTGAGCAGTCAGGGACCGCGTAGGTGGAGAGGTCTCACTCTGAACAAGGTCCACCCTTCACTAGGCAGCGTCTCCCTCCTCAGAGGCTCCACCACACCCACCCCAGGCCTGGAGTTGAGGCCCTGGCAGTGCCATAGACGTGTTTCCTGCATCTGCTGGGCCAGGCTCCCCTGGGTGTGCCTGAGAGGCTGAGAGCCAAGGAGAGGCCAAGACACCGAGTGGCAGAGGCCAGGTGACTGTGGTGCCAGCACCCCCACTTTTTTTTTTTTTTTTTTTTTTTTTTTGAAACAGAGTCTTACTGTCACTCAGGCTGGAGTGCAATGGTGCAATCTTGGCTCACTGCAACCTCTGCCTCCCGGGTTCAAGTGATTTTCGTGCCTCAGCCATCTGAGTAGCTGGGACTACAGGCACCCGCCACCACACCTGGCTAATTTTTGTATTTTTAGTAGAGATGGGGTTTTGTCACGTTGGCCAGGCTGGTCTCAAACTTCTAGCCCCAAGTGACCTGCCCGCCTCGGCTTCCCAAAATGCTGGGATTACAGGTGTAAGCCATCGTGCCTGGCCCTTTAAATAATGAAGCAGTATGTGCTTGTTTATAGAAAATGTAGAAAACACAGTAAAGGAGGAACAAAAACTCATGCCTGTTGCAGGCGCACAGCCCAGCGCACCTGACCTCCCCCACCATCCCCGATGTGTGCTTTCTAAGTGTGATGTGTGCCATGGTCCTGTGCCCCTGGCACTGCCCATCAGCGCCCCCTGTCGTCATACCCTTGGTGTCCCACTGTGCTGGGCTTGCCTCTCCTCTGGCACCCCAGCTCCTTCCCCTCCAGGCTTGCTCTTTTCCCAGGTGTGTTCAGGAGATGGCTTCCATCTTGGGCGTTCAGGCTGTTTCCAACTTTTCTCCACCATCAGGGCTGCAGCAACAAACATTTCATGCCCTGAGTAGCTTTTCTGTATTTGAACAACTTGGGCTTGACCTTGAGGTCCCAGTGGGGCAGAAGATGTGTGTGTGCTGGGGGCAGAGCATTGGTGGGATGATCAGACACCAGGGATACCAAGGCCTCAGGGAGCAGCTGAGGGAAGGGGCCCCAGCAGCCCCTCTCCAGAGAGACAGCCACTCCCACCTTCTGCAGACAGCGCCTGCCTGGGGCCCTGCACTGAAGACAGACCCCCCAATGGGAAGACAGACAGTGCAGGGATCTGCCCCTTCCGTGAGGTGCTGCTACCCTGTGCATGGCTCTGTATCTGTGGATTAGGAGCCCAGATCCCCCAGCAGGGGTGTGTGAGGTGACACACTTCTTGGTTTGCTATGGGATCCAGGCCATCCTCGGCCCGGAGCTGGTCCCCACCGAGCTTGCCTCTAGCACCTTGCACAGTAGGTGCGGGAGCTTCTTGCTTAGCTTCTGTTCCCCGCCAGTCCTGTGCCTTTTCTCACCCCAGCCTGGTCCCTGTGGGTGTTGGTGCCGGGTGATGCCAGCACTCCTGCAGATGATCACCTGCCAGGCAGGCCTCTGGGACCTGCAGCAAGGGTATTGGTGGATCCTGGGTGTGAAGATGGTTCACCGGGCTGAGCCTCCTGTGCGCACAGCTGGTGCACCTCAGCTTCCCCCCACCTCCGGTTACAAGCCCATGTGCAGGTGTGGGCGCCAGGGCTCTGTGGAGGGGATTAGCTGTGACCCCTGTAACATGCCATGGGCTACCAGGTCTCCCAGCATGGAGAAGGATGAGGCTGTGGGGACCCTGTTGAGAAGGCCTGACAGCCCTGAGGGGAGTAGGAGGAGGGAGAGGAGGGATTTGGGAGGAGGTGGGGGACAGGGAGATTTGGGATGGGATTCCGGTTTGGGTACAGGAGGAGTTGCGGTACAGAAGTGAGGTCAGCAGGAGGTGGTTAGGGGCCTGGAGCCTCAGGGCCTGAGGATGGAGGGAGAAGGATGACACCCCTCATGTTCTTTTTTTCTTGAGACAGTCTCACTCTTGCCCTGCGCTAGAGAGTGCAGTGGGTGTGATCCCAGCTCACCAGCCTCCACCTCCCAAGTTCAAGTGATTCTTCTCTCTCAGCCTCCTGAGTAGCTGAGACTACAGGCATGTGCCACCACAGTGGAGCTAACTTTTGATTTTTTTTTTTCTTTTTCTTTTTTGAGGAAAGGAGTTTCACTCTGTTGCCCAGGCTGGAATGCAATGGTGTGATCTCAGCTCACGCCCAACCCTCCACCTCCCGGATTCAAGCAATTCTCCTGCCTCAGCCTCCCAAAGAAGTAGCTGGGATTACAGGCATAGCCTCCATGCGGATAATTTTTTGTTTGTTTTTGTATTTTTAGTAGAGATGGGGTTTTACGCCCATGTTGGTCAGGCTGGTCTCGAACTCCCCAGCCTCAGGTGATCCATCCGCCTCGGCCTCCCAAAAGTGCTGGAATTACAGGTGTGATCCACAGCACCCAGCCTAGTACAGCATTTTTAGGGGCCGAGGACTGCCATGATGGCCAGGCTGGTTTCAAACTCCTGACCTCAGGTGATCCGCTGCCTTGGCCTCCCAAAGTGCTGGGATTACAGAGTGAGCCACTGTGTCAATCCTATGTTCTAGCACCCTGGCTGCGGTAGCCTTCTGGGGGCAGGGTTGCTGGAGAAAGAGGGCCTTTTGAACACACTGTGGCAGGTAGGCTGTGGCACGGGGTCCCCAGTCAGTGAACAGAGACTATGCCCCTCACCTGTGTCCCCCTGCTGGGAGAATGGGGTCTTATTGCTTGCCCCTGGGAGAACCAGCAGCCTGGCTAGGGCCCTGGAGAGGACAGGAGCATGGTCAGGACCCCACCTGGTTCCACCTCCTCTCAGCTGGAGCTCCCCCAACCCAACTGCTCTATCCGATGAATCCCAGACTCAACTGGGGCCAGGGACTTGGGTGAGACCCATCTTCCTCCAGGACCTCAGAACCTGTGGGAGAGGAGTGTCTTATACTGGAGAAACTGAGGTTCAGTGAGCCAGCCCAGCCCCAGGCAAGCACATCCTCCATTTCCAGGCTTTTTGGTGACATTTCTGTGGCATTTGCCCATCTGCAGGGAGCTATTGTTTGTAATGAGACTAACTCGGTTACTTGTGTTTGAAGAAAGAATTCCAGACGTTTATTTACCAAACCTGTGAAAGAGGCATTGGTTAATTTTAAATTAAGGCTTCATGTTCACAGACTTTTGTCTTTGCAGAGCCAGGGTCTTCCAGAGGTTCAGTGTTGCTGGGGGTGGGCGTAGGCAGGCCCCAGAGTGTGGTGCAAGGAAGGAGGCTGCCTGTGACCCAGTGGCCCACGCTGACAGCCTCGTGTCCTGGGGAGCCCTGGGTCTTGAGGTCCATTCCGTAAGCTAGCATGGTCCCCTTACTCCTGGTGCTCGCCCCCAACCCTAAACCCACCTGTCCTGCCCTGTTTACTTGGAGTCTCTAAACCTCCACTGTATTAGGCTGTTCTTTCATGGCTATAAAGAAATACCTGAGACTGGGAAATTTATAAAGAAAAGAGATTTAATTGGCTCACAGTTCTGCAGGCTGTACAGGGAACGTAGCTCCAACATCAGCTTCTGGGGAGGCCTCAGGAAGCTTCTAGTCCTGGCGGAAGGGGAAGCGAGAGCAGGCATTTCACATGGCGAAAACAGGATCGAGAGAGAGGAGGGGGAGGTACCACACACTTTTATGCAGCCAGAATTCACTCACTATCGCAAGGACAGCACCAAGGGGATGGCGTGAAAACATTCATGAGAAATCTGCCCCCATGATCCAATCATCTCCCACCAGGCCCCACCTCCAGCATTGGAGATTACATTTCAATATGAGATTTGGGCAGGGACAAATATTCAAAGTATATCACCTACCAATAGTAATTACCTCCCAGAGCCACTGCCATTTTGGTAGGGCAGGAGGAGTGTCCCCCAGATCTGAGGACAGCAGGTTTGGGCAGCCAGAAAGGGACTGGGTAGGAGTGGGGCAGTGTCCCCTGTCCCTTCCCCTGCAACTGGTAGGGGCTCCTTCTGCCAGGGCCTTGGAAGCTCCTGTGCTGAGCCTGGTTTTCTTGCCCACTGCTTCAGCAAATGTTTATGATTTCCTCCCGTGAGTCTCCCCATCCCCTTCAGGATAAAAGCCATCTTCAGTCCCTGGGACACCACCATCCTTACTCCTTGCCCACCCCCACTTTGGACTCTGCAGAGTGCTTGGGTGGCCCACTCCCTGATCCTTCTAGATGCAGAGATGGCCTCGCCAAGGCAGCACATCCTGAGCCTCTGGAGCCCCAGGGCAGTCCTTCTCATGACACTTCTTCAATTTCCTGGACAAATTGCCTTCAGTGTAGGGCCCAGCTCTGATTCTTCAGGCTGGTCTGCGCACGGGAGCTACGATGCTTTGCTGGCCAGTGCACTGTTCCTGGCTGCTCATCCTTGCTTTCTTTGTGCAGAGAGAAACACCTCAAGCACCTGCTATATGTCAGGTGCTGTGCTGGCTGCTGCACCTGCCCTGACCTGTCACCCAGCAGAAGCCCAGGTGGTTTCTGTCTCTGACTTTCAGTTTCAGCTGTAGGGGCAGGGGAAGGTTTAGATTTTTGTAAATCTCTGCACAGGCACAACGGGGAACTTGACAGTGTGATCCTGGGCTCACAGATTAATTTTCTGTATCTTCTCTAGTCCTGTCTTCTCTGAACAATATCTGTTGAAAATTTCTCTCTTTCTGGCTTGTGAAAGGTAGTCAGTGATAGGTACAATTTTTATTCCCTTAACTTCCGTATTTTCTTGGTCATTTCAATGGGAATTTTTGTTTGGGGCCTAGTTTACTCATATTCATCCTTTATAGTTTGATAATTAAACGGTTTAAGGCTATGAATTTACCTCTGAGGACAATACTGGCTGTAACCCATACATTTTAAGGTATGATGTGGGAGTATGTTTTTTCACTGTTTCTAAACACAATTCTGTATTCTTTTTTTTTTTTAGCCTTTATTATTATTATTATTATTACACTTTAAGTTCTAGGGTACATGTGTACAATGTGCAGGTTTGTTACATATGTATACAATTCTGTATTCTTACATTTTTATTTTTATTTTTATTTTTTGAGACAGGGTCTCACTCTGTCACCCAAGCTGGAGTTCAGTAGCATAATTACAGCTCACTGCAGCCTCGACCTCCCAGGCCCCAGTGATCCTCCTACCTCAGCCTCTCAAGTAGCTGGGACTACAGGTGCACGCCAGCATGCCTGGCTAATTTTCTTTCTTTCTTTTTTTTTTTTTTTGGAGATGGAATCTCACTCTGTCACCTAGGCTGGAGGGTGGTGGCACGATCTTGGCTCACTGCAGTCTCCACCTCCTGGATTCAAGTGATCTTCCTGCCTCAGCCCCCCTAGTAGCTGGGACTGTAGGCACATGCCACCATGCCCAGCTAATTTTTTTGTATTTTTAGTAGAGACAGGGTTTCACCATGTTGACCAGGCTGGTCTCGAACTCCTGAGCTCAGGTGATCCACCCGCCTCGGCCTCCCAAAGTGCTGGGATTACAGGCATGAGCCACTGCACCCAGCCATGCCTGGTTAATTTTTGCATTTTTTTGTACAGACAGGGTTGTGCCATGTTGCCCAGGTTGGTCTTGAACTTCTGGGCCCCAGCAATCCACTTGCCTTGGACTCCCAAAGTGCTGGGATTACAGGTGTGAGCCACTGCACCCAGCCTTAAATTTTTATCTTTGATATACTATTTATTTAAAAAGGGTAGGCCAGGCACGGTGGCTCATGCTTGTAATACCAGCACTTTGGGAGGCTGAGGCAGGCGGATCACGAGGTCAAGAGATCAAGACCATCCTGGTCAACATGGTGAAACCTCATCTCTACTAAAAATAAAAAAAAATTAAAAAAAATTACCTAGGTGTGGTGGCAGGCACCTGTAGTCCCAGCTACATAGGAGGCTGAGGCAGGAGAATGGCGTGAACCCGGGAGGCAGAGCTCGCAGTGAGCCCAGATCACGCCACAGCACTCTAGCCTGATGACAGGGCAAGACTCCATCTCAAAAATAAACAAATAAAAGGGTATTAGGCAATTTTTTATTATGTGAGGGGGCCTCTTTTTTAAATTTAATTTTTAATTATGGTAAAATACACATAACACAAAATTCACTATCTTAACCATTTTCAAGTATACAATTCAGTAGCGTTGTACACGTTGTTCACATTGCTGTGCAACCAATTTCAGAACTTTGTTCTATTCTTGCAAAACAGAAACTCTGTACCCGTTAGAAAACTCCCTGTTTGCCCCTTTCTTGAACTGCTTCTACTTTTCCTATTATTTGACTACTTTAGATGCCTAATATAAATAGAATCCCACAGTATCTGTCTTTTTGTGACTGGCTTATTTCACTTAGCATCGTGAGAATAGTATGTGTCAGAATTTTCTTACTTTTTAGGCTGCATGATATTCCCTTGTATGTCTCCACCACATTTTTTTATCCATTTATCCACTGGTGGACACTTGGGTTGCTTCCCCTTTTTGGCTATTGTGAATAATGCTGGTATGAATATGGTTGTGCACATATCTCTTTGAGACCCTGCTTTCATTTTTTTTTTTTTGAGATGGAGTCTCGCTCTGTTGCCCAGGCTGGAGTGCAGTGGCGTGATCTCAGCTCACTGTGAGCTCCACCTCCCGGTTTCACGCCATTCTCCTGCCTCAGCCTCCTGAGTAGCTGGAAGTACAGGTGCCTGCTACCATGCCCGGCTAATTTTTTGTATTTTTAGTAGAGACGGTGTTTCACCGTGTTAGCCAGGATGGTCTTGATCTCCTGACCTCGTGATCCGCCCGCCTCGGCCTCCTGAAGTGCTGGGATTACAGCCATGAGCCACCACGCTCGGCTTCAATTCTTTTAGAGACATAATGCAGAATTTTCTGATTGCTAGA
>NW_022170186.1:0-999 GCF_008728515.1 Papio anubis | reverse complement strand
GTGGGAACTGAACAATGAGATCACTTGGACTCAGGAAGGGGAACATCACACACCGGGGCCTATCATGGGGAGGAGGGAGGGGGGAGGGATTGCATTGGGATTTATACCTGATGTAAATGACGAGGTGATGGGTGCAGCACGCCAACATGGCACAAGTATACATATGTAACAAACCTGCACGTTATGCACATGTACCCTACAACTTAAAGTATAATAATAAATAAATTAAAAAAAATAAAATAAAATAAAAAAATAAATAAATAAATAAATAAAAAGAAAGGCAGACCAAACTACACATCGTTTTGTAAGCAGCTCTTCAGTCGAAACCCTTGTCTTATATTCCTCTTCTTACTTCCGTTGTCCATTACTACTGATTCTGGAGAATTGCGCTTGGAAGAGGAGTCCCCTCATCAACTGGTACCTTCTTTTGTGAATGCTCTACGCCAAAGTTCACTCTACTCAGAATTAGCTGTCAATATGATCCCCTGGCCTTCTCATTCTCCCAAAATTTAACACAATCTTTGTTCACTAATTCCTCATTTCCATCTAAATGTGTACTATATTCTTATTGTCTTTCTTCAATTCTTTTTTATTTTTATTTTTTTCCCTAAATTATTGGGGTACAAGTGGTATTTGGTTACATAAGTTCTTTAGTGCTGATTTGCGAGATTTTGGTGCACCCATCACGCAAGCAGTATACACTGCACCAAATTTATTCCTTTTATTCCTCACCCTGCTCCCACTCTTCCCTGCAAGTCCCTAAAGTCCATTGTATCATTGTTATGCCTTTGTGTCCTTATCGCTTAGCTCCCACGTATCAGTAGAAACATATGATATTTGTTTTTTCAGTCCTGAGTTACTTCACTTAGAATAAAAGTCCCCAGTCTCAGCCAGGTCACTGCAAATGCTGTTAATTATCCATTCCTTTTTATGGCTGAGTAGTATTCCATTTTGTGTGTGTGTGTGTGTGTGTGTGTGTGTGTGTGTGTGTGTGTGTGT
>NW_022170185.1:0-1000 GCF_008728515.1 Papio anubis | reverse complement strand
GTCTCTACTAAAAAAATACAAAAACCTAGCTGGGCGAGGTGGCAGGCGTGTAGTCCCAGCTACTCGGGAGGCTGAGGCAAGAGAATGGCGTGAACCCGGGAGGCGGAGCTTGCAGTGAGCTGAGATCCGGCCACTGCACTCCAGTCTGGGCGACAAAGCGAGACTCTGTCTCAAAAACAACAACAACAAAAAAGAGTTTAACACAGTCCTTGTATACAGTTAGTGCTCCATGAAAATTGGTTACATTTATTAGTATTAAAAATGATTGTTATTAGCACATTTATATTACTATAACACTTAATAATATTACGTTTTCCTTTTTTATTCTGGAGTATATTTATATGAACCCATTCCACCTGCCCTCAGCTTCTTGTCGCTACTAGAAAAATACATAGGATTTGGAGTCAGAAAATTTATTTCCATTGTGTTTACAAGACTAAACCCTAAATGTCTTTCATGTCCTACCAACTACATGGATGTCCTTGTACCAGTTTCAAGCTTTGGTTATGCCATCCACATCTGCAAATAGAAACATGTTATATGAGCTATATATTGTTGTTAATTAGTCTCTGATTATCCTCTTTCGTCTTTCTAATACCTCTGCTTTGTGTTCCTAAGAATTGTCCATCTTAGCACTCAATATCACACACTGAAGGTATCTGCTTTTTGTGTCTTCTTCTTGAGTGGATGAAAAGTATCTGGCCGGGCAAGGTGGCTCATGCCTATAATTCCAGCATTTGGGAGGCCGATCGGGGGTGGATCACTTGAAGTCAGAAGTTCGAGACAGGCCGGGCGCGGTGGCTCAAGCCTGTAATCCCAGCACTTTGGGAGGCCGAGACGGGCGGATCACGAGGTCAGGAGATCAAGACCATCCTGGCTAACACGGTGAAACCCCGTCTCTACTAAAAAATACAAAAAACTAGCCGGGCGAGGTGGCGGGCGCCTGTAGTCCCAGCTACTCGGGAGGCTGAGGCAGGAGAATGGCGTAAACCCAGGAAGC
>NW_022170184.1:0-1000 GCF_008728515.1 Papio anubis | reverse complement strand
GATATAAGAAACAATATCACAGGAGGGGTGTACACCCCTTGCAATACAGGTAATAATATCACCTCTCCCCTGTGGTTATTAAGGACAAAATCCCAGGGTGGTTGTATGGTTCCTACTTTACTGGGAGTAATGTCATCCACTCACCCCCTGGATAAGAGGAACCATATCACTGAAGAGGTGTCCACCCCCTTCGATATTGCCAGCCCTGTCATCTTCTTCCCGCCTGGATATTAGGAACGATACCCAGGGTTGGGGGTGGTATATACCCACTGCGATATCGAAAGTAAAATCAGCCTCTTTTCCGCTGGATATTAGGAACTATATCACTGGTGTGTGTGCACCTTCTGGGATATTGGGAGTACTATCAGCCTCCACCCTGCTGCGTATTAAGACCAATATACGGGGGACAGGGTGGTTACAGCCCCTGCAATATTGAGAGTAGTATTCTCTTTCCCCTGTACAGTAGGAACTACATCACAGGGGTCTGTACACCTTCTGCGATATTGGGATTAATGTTATCCTCTCCCCCACTAAATGTCAAAAACAACATCACAGAAGAGTGTACACTCCCTGTGATATGGCCAGTAATATCATGGTCTCTACCTTTGAATACTAGGAACAACATCACAGAGGGTGTGTACACTGCCCTGCAATATTGGGCATAATGTTATCCTCTCTTCCCCTGGATATTAGGAAGGATATCCCTGGTGCTGGGGGGTGGATTACATTAAGAACAATATCACTGTGTGGGTGTACACCCCCTGCGATATTGGGTGTAGTATCATCCTCTCTTCCCTAGGATATTAAGAACAATATCACACGATGGATGTAGAACCACGGCCCCTGCGTGATTGGGAACAATAGCATCTTCTCCCCCTCTCAATATAAGGAACAATATCCCAGGGTGGGTGTACATCCCCTGCAATATTGGGCATAATGTCATCGTCTCCCAACGTGAATATTGGGCATAGTGTCACAGGGGGGTGTATGCCTTCTTCGA
>NW_022170183.1:0-1000 GCF_008728515.1 Papio anubis | reverse complement strand
TTCTGTCCTCAGTTTCAGGATGTTCACGAAGAGAGGACAGAGCGAAGGGTCCAGCAAGCGCAGAAAATTACACCCAGCTCTAGTTCAAGCCGAGAATAAGCATTCATGAGTGTTTTTCACAGGGTGCCTTTCTAGCTATTCTGGGCGTTTCCGTGCATGTGTGCGTGTGTCCGCTGATGATTCCCTTCAGTGATGATAGTGATGACAGTGAGGGTGGTGATGATCATGGTGGTGGTGATGGTGATGGTGGTGATGATAGTGATGATAATGATGATGGTGATGGCGGTGATGATGATGGTGATAGTAATGATAGTGACGACGGTGACAATGATGGTTGGTGATGAGGTGATGGTGGTGATGATGGTGACAATGATGGTGGTCAGGAGGGTGAGGGTGTGATGGTGATGAGGATGATGATGATGGTGATAAGGATGGTGGTGATGATGATGGTGGTGCGGATGATGGTGTAATTGATAGTGATAATAATGATGGTGGTGGTGATGGTGATGATGGTGATGGTGATAGTGGTAATGATGATGATGGTGATGATGGTGTTGATAATGATGGTGATAGTGGAATGATGATGGCAGTGATGGTGATGATGGTGATTATAGCAATGATGATGGTGATAATGTTGGTGGTGATGATGATGATGGTGATGATAGTGATGATGGTGATGGTAGTGGTGATGTTGAGGTTAATGGTGATCATGGCTGGTGGTGATGATGATGATAGCAATGGTGATGGTGATGGTGATGATGGTGAGGGTAATGATGATGGTGGTGATGGCGATGATAGTGTTGATGGTGATGGTGATGATGGCGATGGTGATGAAGGTAATAAAGTTAACAAAAATGAACATTTGCCAGCAAGTGCATCCTATCCCTGGAAAAATTGTATTAGTTCCAACATTTGAAAAGTGCCAGTGCTTTTTACTTTATAATGTAAAGAGCTTTTGCACATCCCCATGTTAATGTTATTTTGGGTGTGAATATCCCAC
>NW_022170182.1:0-1000 GCF_008728515.1 Papio anubis | reverse complement strand
CTTAGGATTGTCTTGGCAATGCGGGTTCTTTTTTGGTTCCATATGAACTTTAAAGCAGTTTTTTCCAATTCTGTGAAGAAACTCATTGGTAGCTTGATGGGGATGGCATTGAATCTATACATTACCTTGGGCAGTATGGCCATTTTCATGATATTGATTCTTCCTATCCATGAGCATGGTATGTTGTTCCATTTGTTTGTGTCCTCTTTAATTTCACTGAGCAGTGGTTTGTAGTTCTCCTTGAAGAGGTCCTTTACATCCCTTGTAAGTTGGATTCTTAGGTATTTGATTCTCTTTGAAGCAATTGTGAATGGAAGTTCATTCATGATTTGGCTCTCTGTTTGTTTGTTACTGGTGTATAAGAATGCCTGTGATTTTTGCACATTAATTTTGTATCCTGAGACTTTGCATGATTAAAAGTAAGACTAGTTTGTAAATTGTAGATAAGATGCCTTTGTCAGATGTATATTTTGCACATAATTTCTACCAGTCTTTAGATTGAAGATTTAAAACACTTTTGAATTTTGATGAAATTTAATTTAACATAAAACATTTATGATGGTGTTTTGGGTGTCATATTTAAGAAGTTTTCGCCTAACCCAACTCCATAGTTAATTTTTGTATATAGTGTGAGGTAAGGGTTAGTTTCTATCTTCCTTGCTTCCTTCCTCCCTTTCTTCTTTCCTTCCTTCCTCCTTTTCTTTTCTTTTCTTTTCTCCTTCCTTCCTTCCCTCCCTCCCTCCCTCCTTCCTTTCTCTCGCTTTCTTTCTCTCTTTCTCTCTTTCTCTTTCTTTCTTTCTCTCTCTCTTTCTTTCTTTCTTCCTTCCTTTCTTTCTTCCTTTCTTTCTTTCTTCCTTTCTTTCCTTTCTTTTCTTTCTTTTCTTTCTTTCTTTTTTTGATTGAGTCTGGCTCTGTTGCCCAGGCTGGACTGCAGTGGTGCAATCTTGGCTCACTGCAAGCTCCACCTCCCGGGTTCATGCCATTCTCCTGCCTCAGCCTC
>NW_022170181.1:0-1000 GCF_008728515.1 Papio anubis | reverse complement strand
TTTCTTTCTTTCTTTCTTTCTTTTTTTTTTTTTTAGACAGAGTCTTGCTCTGTTACCCACGCTGGAGTGCAGTGGCATGATTTCAGCTCACTGCAACCTCTGTCTCCCAGGTTCAAGGGATTCTCTTGTCTCAGCCTCCTGAGTAGCTGAGACTACAGGTGCAAACCACCACGCTTAGCTAGTTTTTGTACTTTTTAGTAGAGATGAGGTTTCACCAAATTGGCCAGGCTGGTCTCAGACTCCTAACATCAGGTGATCCGCCTACCTCGGCCTCCCAAAGTGCTGGAATTACAGGTGTGAGCCACCATGCCTGGCATATATCTTCTTTTTTCTAACATAGAAAATCTGGGTTTCTATCAGCATTGACACAATTTCCCTTTCTTTCCTTCTTTCCTTCCTTCCTTCCTTCCTTCCTTCCTTCCTTGTGTCTTTCTGTCTTTCTTTCTTTCTCTTTCTTTCCTTCCTTTTGAGTCAAGATCTGGTTGTATCACCCAGGCTGGAGTGCAGTGGCATAATCTTGGCTCACTGCAACCTCTATCTCCTGGGCTCAAGCCATCCTTAGACCTCAGCCTCCTAAGTAGCTGGGCTACAGGCATGCACTACCAAACCTGGCTAGTTTTTGTATTTTTTTTTTTAGAGACAAGGTTTCACCAGTTTGACAAGATCTCAGACTTGTGAGCTCAAACGTTCCACCCGCCTTGGCCTCCCAAAGTTCTGAGATTACAGGTGTGAGCCACAGTGCTCCCCCAATTTCCTATTTTCTTTATCCTATATTACAAAGATAATCATTTCTTTTTTAAAATTTACAAAGAAAAGAGGCTTAAAACTTCAAGATTGGGACAAGGTGTGGTGGCTCATGCCTGTAACCCTAGCGCTCTGGGAGGCCGAGGCAGGTGGATCATTTGAGGTCAGGAGTTCGAAACCAGCCTGGCCAGCATGGTGAAACCCCATCTCTATTAAAAATACAAAAAATTAGCTGAGTGTGGTGGTGGGTGCCTGT
>NW_022170180.1:0-1000 GCF_008728515.1 Papio anubis | reverse complement strand
AAAATGTCTCCTTATCATATGTGTTCAGAAAATTTGATTATGATATGCCCTCTTGTGCTTTTTTTTAAAATATTTTTTTCTGTTTAGGATCCACTGACCTTCTTGGATCTGTGGGTTTTTTGTTTTCATCAATTAAAATAAATTTTCAGGCCTTTACTTGCAAAAAAAAAAAAAAAAAAAAAAAAAAGGACAGGTCATCTACAAAGGGAAGCCCATTGGACTAACAGCTGGCCTCTCAGCAGAAACCCTGCAATCCAGAAGAGATTGGGGACCTATGTTCGACATAGTTAAAGAAAAGAAATTCCAATCCAGAATTTCTTATCTGGCCAATCTAAGCTACATAAGCAAAGTAGAAATAAGATCATTTTCAAATAAGCAAATGCTGAGGGAATTCATTACCGCCAGAACTGACTTACAAGAGTTCCTGACGGAAGCACTAAAAATGAATCATTACTAACAACTGCAAAAACACACGTAAGTACACAGACCAGTGACACTATAAAGCAATCACACAAATAAGCCTGCATAATAACCAGCTAACAATGTAAGGACAGAATCACATCCACACATATCAATACTAACCTTGAATATAAACGGGTTAAATGCCCCAATTAAAAGGCACAGGGTGGCGAGCTGGATAAAGGAGCAAGAACCAATGGTATGCTGTCTTCAAGGGACCCAGCCCACATGAAATGACACCCACAGGCTCAAAATAAACAGAGGAAGAAAAAATCTACCAAGCAAATGGAAAACAGAAAAAAGCAGGGGTTGCAATCCTAATTTCAGACAAAACAGACTTTAAACCAACAAAGATTAAAAAAGACAAAGAAGGGCATTACATAATGGTAAAGGATTTAATTCAACAAGAATGCCTACCTTAAATATATATGCACCAGATACAGGAGCAATCAGTTAGGCAAAGAGTTGTTAGGTATGACACCAAAGCATGACTCATAAAAAGAAAAAACATTGAAGCATTGGACTTCACAAAATTAAAGCT
>NW_022170179.1:0-1000 GCF_008728515.1 Papio anubis | reverse complement strand
GAGCATTTTGGAGTAGGGACTCTCAGCCTTAATTTGAACCTCTTCAAGGAAGTCACACACTGAAGCCCCCGATGTCCACCCTACACAATCCCAGCACACCCTCTGAAGTCCTCAGCAACAGATTTTCTTTCTTCAAAAATAACCACAAGTCACAAACTCACACGCAATCACAGAAGGGGGTTGTGGACACCCGCACAGATGATGAAATTTAACTGTCACATTTTTACCTGGGTAATTTAAAGTCATTCCTCAAAACACACCTGTGTTTTACTGAGTTGCATTTTAAGGTGAACACACACAAATCATTTCAGGGAAACAAACGTCACTTTGGGCTGTGTGTGGTTTCTTGACTCCCGTGAATAACTCAGCGTTCACCCTCACTTCTGGATAAGGGAGAAGATGCAAAGAAATCTGTTAAAACAAAGACATGAAAACAAGTTTAAGAAGGGTTTGAAAGGTTCCTCCTGTCCCCCTGGAGGGGAGACGAGGACACCTGGAAAGCTCACGGGGGACAGGAGCACAGCCTCCTCGGTGTGCCATGGACGCCGCCTCGCCAAGGGGAGAGGATGATGCCTGGAAGGCTCACAGGGGTGGGAGCACAGCCTCCTCAGTGCTTTCTACACTCAGCAGCTTCAGAAATTCCTGCAGAAGCAGAACACATGAGAACTGAGACTGGAACACCCCAAAGAAAGGGGACAAGGGGTCAAAAAAAGCATTCGATCATTACCAAGGAGCGTGGGCATGAAGCCGCTTCAAAGACCATGTGAGAAGTCACTCATAGGCGTTTCAGAAAATAAGGGTAGCGCGAGATTGCTCGATCAGCTCAAACAGGCTGCCATCCCTCAGGCCATGAAGTCCCTGAGATGAGCCTCTCACTGAGCAGAAGTCACTCGCATCTCTGCCAGAGAAAGTACTACAAGCCGACATATAACCTCATGAAACCTGGGCTTCAGCCCGTCGACAACAGTGAGTCTGACATGGTACATCCCTCCAGATGGTT
>NW_022170178.1:0-28779 GCF_008728515.1 Papio anubis | reverse complement strand
GAGACCCCATCTGTATCTTTTAAAAGTAATAATCAGGCCGGGCGCGGTGGCTCATGCCTGTAATCCCAGCACTTTGGGAGGCCGAGACGGACGGATCACAAGGTCAGGAGTCGAGACCATCCTGGCTAACACGGTGAAACCCCGTCTCTACTAAAAAATACAAAAAAGTTAGCCGGGCGTGGTGGCGGGCGCCTGTAGTCCCGGCTACTCGGGAGGCTGAGGCAGGAGAATGGTGTGAACCTGGGAGGCGGAGCTTGCAGTGAGCCGAGATCGCGCCACTGCACTCCAGCCTGGGTGACGGAGCAAGACTCCGTCTCAAAAAAAAAAAAAAAAGAAAAGAAAAGAAAAGAAAAAAAGTAATAAAGTAACAATATGACAAAAAAATACAAATTAAAAGAACAGTTATCTATATAACATTTACCTTGTATGAGGTATTGTAAGTAATCTAGAGGTGATTGGTTTTAAAGTGCATTGGAGGGCTGGGTGTAGTGGCCCACACGTGTAGCCCCAGCACTTTGGGAGACTGGAATTGCTGGAGCCTGGAAATTTGAGGCTGCATTGAGCTATGATTGCGCCACTGCACTCCAGCCTGGACAACAAAACAAGACGCTGTCTCTGAAAAATCAGATAAAAAATAAAATAAAATTTGAAAAACCACAGGAAGATATGTGTAGCCTGTATGCAAATACTATGCCATTTTATATACGGAATTTGGGCATCTACAGATTTCAGTATCCTTGGGGAGTCCTTGAACCAACCCCCATGGATACTGAGGGACGATTGTATTTATAAAGTGAGAGCCCAGATAAACTCCAGCTAGGGCAAGCGGCACAGCATGACAACACCCTGTGCGTCCCTCCCCTGACACCCCCTTTCTCCTCACGAGGAGATGGTAACCTTCTCCCCCAACCTTTTTTTTTTTTTTTTGAGACAGAGTCTTGCTGTGATGCCCAGGCTGGAGTGCAGTGGTGTGATCTCAGCTCACTGCAGCCTCCGACACCTGGGCTCAAGAGATTCTCCCACTCCAGCCTCCCGCTTTGCCAGCTCTGTGCTCTGCAACTTTGTACAAATAGAATCATGCAGTCTTCAGTCTTCTGTGCTGTTTTCTTCTGCCTAGCATTAGGTTTCCTTCTTTCTTTTTTCTGAGAAGGAATCTCACTCTGTCACCCAGGCTGGAGTGCAATGGTGCCATCTCCGCTCACTGCAACCTCTGTCTCCCAGGTTCAAGTGATTCTCCTGCCTCAGTCTCCCGAGTAGCTGGGATTACCGGTGCCCACCACTAGGCCCAGCTAAATATATTTTTTTTTTTTTTTGTATTTTTAGTAGAGGCAGGATTTCACCATGTTGGTCAGGCTAGTCTCGAACCCCTGACCTCAGATGATCCACCCACCTTGGCCTCCCAAAGTGCTGGGATTACAGGCGTGAGCCACCGCACCCAATTGGTTTCTTTTTTATTGCCACAGAGTATTCTATCTTATGTATAGGCCACAATTTACTTCTCCATTCTACTTTTGGGTTGTTTCTACATTCGGATGGTTCCCAGTCTGGGGCTGCAAAACCCCTCATTTTCTGCCTGTTGCCCTCCCAGGCAAAGAAATGCCAGGGACCAGGTGGTCTATGGCTCTGGAACTAGGAGGGACCAATGGGCGCGGCTACTTTGGAGGTCCAAGGAGAAAACAAAGGAAGGTTTGCGAAGCCTGTAGCCCTGGTCATGGACACTGAAGAGGATTGGGGGTGCGGTGGGGTTCGGATGATGTCCTGGGGGCAGGGCCTGGACTCCTGGGTCTGAGGGAGGAGGGGCTTGGGCCTGGATTTTGGGGTCTGAGGGAGGAGGGGCTGGGGTCTGGATCTGAGGGAGGAGGGGCTGGGATCTGGGTCTGAGGGAGAAGGGGCTGGGGGCCTGGACTCTTGGGTCTGAGAGAGGCACGGCTGGGCTGGGCGCTGTGGCTCACGCCTGTAATCCCAACAGTTTGGGAGACCGAGGTGGGTGGATCACCTGAGATCAGGAGTTCGAGACCAGCCTGACCAATATGGTGAAACCCCGTCTCTACTAAAAATACAAAAACTGAGCATGGTGGCGCGTGCCTGTAATCCCAGCTACCTGGGAGGCTGAGATAGGTGAATTGCTTGAACCCAGGAGGCGAAGGTTGCAGTGAGCCGAGATCGCGCCACTGCACTCCCGCCTGGGCGGCAGAGCGAGACTCCGTCTCAAAAATAATAATAACAAATAACAATAATAATAATAAAAATAGAAAGAAAGCAAGGCACGGCTGGGCCCCCAGTGCCGGGATGGGAGGAGCTGGTCCTGCTCCCGGGAAGGAACCTGAGCCTCTCTGCTGCCCCCTACAGGCCAGTTTGGCGCCGGCACGGAGTCCTACTTCTCCCTGCTGCGCTTCCTGCTCCTCCTCAACGTGCTGGCCTCTGTGCTTATGGCCTGCATGACGCTGCTGCCCACCTGGCTGGGAGGCGCTCCCCCAGGCCCTCCCGGCTCCAACAGCTCCTCGCCCTGCGGCTCCTATAACCCCCACTCCCAGGGCCTGGTCACCTTTGCCACCCAGGTCTTCAACTTGCTCTCAGAAGTAGGTGCCTGGGGCCCTGGGAGTTTCCCCCGCCCAACTGTGAGCCCAGTGCCTTCAATGACACGAACCTCAAACCCTGACCCCAGACCCTGACTGTGCAGCTCCAGGAGCCCCGCCTCCTCCCACAGTGGCCCCCGCGCCGCCTTCCCCCACAGGGTTACCTGGAATGGTCCCCTCTCTTCTATGGCTTCTACCCGCCCCGCCCACGCCTGGCGGTCACCTACCTGTGCTGGGCCTTTGCAGTTGGCCTCCTCTGCCTCTTGCTCATCCTGCATCGGTCAGTGGCACCTGCACCCCTGACCCCGCGACGGGACGGGTTGGGGTAGGGAAGCAAGTGGTGGTGGCAGAAACTCCCTCCCCAAGAATCCTCAGTCTTGCCGTGTAACCCTTTCTTCTGTGTGAGTTAAAATCAAGGTTTTGTGCTGGGCGCGGTGGCTCACGCCTGTAATCCTAGCACTTTGGGAGACCGAGGCCGGCGGATCACGAGGTCAGGAGATCGAGACCATCCTGGTTAACACGGTGAAACCCCGTCTCTAATAAAAATACAAAAAATTAGCTGGCTGTGGTGGCGGGCGCCTGTAGTCCCGGCTACTCCGGAGGCTGAGCCAGGAGAATGGTGTGAACCCAGGAGGCAGAGCTTGCAGTGAGCCGAGATCAGGCCACTGCACTCCAACCTGGGCGACAGAGCAAAACTCTGTCTCGAAAAAAAAAATAAATAAATAAAATAAAATAAATAAAGGTTTTGGGATTTTTTTTTCATTCGTTTTTGTTTGTTTTTGAGACAGAGTCTTACTCTGTCACCCAGGCTGGAGTGCACGATCTTGGCTCATTGCAACCTACACCTCCCCGGTTCAAGGGATTCTACTGCCTCGGCCTCCCAAGTAGCTGGGTTTACAGGCTCCTGCCACCACGCCCAGCTAATTTTTTGTATTTTTAGTAGAGACAGGGTTTTCCCATGTTGGTCAGGCTGGTCTCAAACTCCTGACTTCAGGTGATACACCTGCCTCGGCCTCCCAAAGTGCTGGGATTACAGGTGTGAGCCACCGCGCCCACCCTGTTTTATTTTTTGAGACAGGGTCTCACTCTGTCACCCGGGTAGAGTACAGTGGTGCAATCATAGCTCACCTGAAGTCTGGGCCTCCGGAACTCAACTGATCCTCCCACCTCAGCCTCTGGAGCAGCTAGGACCACAGGGACGCACCATCATGCCCTGCTAAATTTTTTTTTTTTAAATGTTATAGAGGCAGGGTCTTGCTATGTTGCCCAGGCTGTGCTCAAACTCCTGGGCTCAAGAGATCTGCTCATCTCAGGCCGGGCGCGGTGGCTCAAGCCTGTAATCCCAGCACTTTGGGAGGCCGAGACGGGCGGATCACGAGGTCAGGAGATCGAGACCATCCTGGTTAACACGGTGAAACCCCGTCTCTACTAAAAAATACAAAAAACTAGCCGGCCGGGGTGGCGGACGCCTGTAGTCCCAGCTACTCGGGAGGCGGAGGCAGGAGAATGGCCTGAACCCGGGAGGCGGAGCTTGCAGTGAGCTGAGATCCGGCCACTGCACTCCAGCCTGGGTGACAGCGCGAGACTCCGTCTCAAAAAAAAAAAAAAAAAAAAAAAAAGAGATCTGCTCATCTCAGCCTCCCAAGGTGCTGGAATTACAGGCATGAGCCAATGTGCCTGGCCAAAAGTCAACTTTTTTTTTTTTTTTTTTTTTTGAGATGGAGTCTCACTCTGTTATCCAGGCTGGAGTGCAGTGGTGCGATCTCAGCTCACTGCAACCTCTGCCTCCTGGGTTAAGCCATTTTCCTGCCTCAACCCCCCAAGTAGCTGAGATTGCAGGCATGTGACACCATACCTGGCTAATTTTGTATTTTTAGTAAAGATGGGGTTTCACCATGTTGGTCAGGCTGGTCTCGAACTCCTGACTTCAAGTGATCCACCCACCTCGGCCTCCCAAAGTGCTGGGATTAGAGGCGTGAACCACCGCGCCCAGTCAATTTTACTCTTTTTTTTTTTTGAGAAGGAGTTTCACTCTTGTTGTCCAGGCTGGAGTGCAATGGTGTGATCTCCAGCTCACCACAACCTCCGCCTCCTGGGTTCAAGCAATTCTCCTGCCTCAGCCTCCCAAGCAGCTGGGATTACAGGCCTGTGCCACCACACCCGGCTAATTTTTAGTAGAGACGGGGGTTTCTCCATGTTGGTCAGGGTGGTCTCGAACTCCCAACCTCAGGTGATCTGCCCGCCTCGGCCTCCAAAAGTGCTGGGATTACAGGCGTGAGCCACCGCGCCTGGCCCAATTTTACTCTTTAAAATATATATATATTGTAGTGTAGTGTCTCCTTAGCCCAGGCACTGTACTAGGACATGGAGAACCATTTGGGAGTCCCCAAACATATGTACAGCTTACCGTTTAGTAGGGGAGATACACTGTGGGACAGACTGTTAAATAGACAAGCAGGCTGGGCCCAGTGGCTCACGCCTGTAATGTCAGCACTTTGGGAGGACGAGGCATGTGGATCACCTGAAGTTGAGAGTTTGAGACCGCCTGACAGACATGGAGAAACCCCATCTCTACTAAAAATACAAAATTAGCCAGGCATGGTGGTGCATGCCTATAATCCCAGCTACTCAGGAGGCTGAGGCAGAAAAATTGCTTGAACTCAGGAGGTGGAGGTTGCAGTGAGCTGAGATCGGACCATTGCACTTCAGCCTGGGCAACAAGAGCAAACTCCATCTCAATAATAATAATAGTAATAAAATAAACAAGCAAATCAACTATTTGAGTTTGGGAGCAGTACTATAGAGAAAACGAATGGGATGTGAGAATAGAGAGCAAGAATCAGCAAACTTTTTCTGTGAAGGGCCAGGAAGTAAATATTTTCGTCTTTGAAGGCCTTGCAGTCTGGGACTCAACCAAACTCTGCCACTGTAGTGCAAAAGCAGCCACACACAATACACAAATGAGTGGGTGTGGCTGTGTTCCAATAAAACTTTATTTACAAAAACAGTGGTTGGCCCAGATTTGGCCCATGGAGTCTTGTTTGCCAACCCCTGTGATACAGAATAATGGGTAGGGACCCTCATTAGATGGAGTGGTAAAAGCCTTTCTATCTGGAGTAAGGGACCTGCAGATGAAGAGAAAGAGAAGGAGCCAGGCAGGTGAACAGCCAAGCCACCAGCATTCCAGGCAGAGGGAGCTGCAAGTGCAAAGGCCATGTGGTAGGAAAGAGGTTTGAGGTGTTCTGAGAAATAAAAGGCCTGTATGAGAAGAAGGGGCAGGGCCAGTCGCGGTGGCTCATGCCTGTAATTTCAGCTTTTTGAGAGGCTGAGGCAGGCGGATCACTTGAGGTCAGGAGTTTGAGAACAGCCTGGCCAACATGGTGAAACCCTATCTCTATGAAAAATATGAAAAGTAGCTGAGCATGGTGGCATATGCCTGTGGTCCCAACTACTTGGGAAGCTGAGGCAGGAGAATCAGTTGGACCTGGGAGGCAGAAGTTACAGTGAGCCAAGATCGCACCACTGCACTCCAGCCTGGGCAACAGAGCAAGACCCTGTCAAAAAAAAAAAAGACAGAGATTTAAGCTTTGAGAAGTAGGGAAGGGTCAGATCAGGTAGGCTCTGGCAGGTTATGCTAGGAAGAAGTCTCAGTTTTTTTTTTTTTTTTTTTTTTTTTGAGATGGAGTCTCGCTCTGTCGCCCAGGCTGGAGTGCAGTGGCGAGATCTCAGCTAGCTGCAAGCTCCGCCTCCCGGGTTCACGCCATTCTCCTGCCTCAGACTCCCGAGTAGCTGGGACTACAGGCGCCCACCACCTCGCCCGGCTAGTTTTTTGTATTTTTAGTAGAGAGGGGGTTTCACCGTGTTAGCCAGGATGGTCTCGATCTCCTGACCTCGTGATCCGCCCGTCTGGGCTTCCCAAAGTGCTGGGATTACAGGTGTGAGCCATGGCGCCTGGTGTGCCCCCGTCTCTTGGGTCTTTACCTGCCATCTTCTCTGGGTCTCTGTCTTCTTCTCGGGTCTTCCCGCCCAGCCCCCTTCTCTGGGTGCCTGTACTTCTTATGGGTCTTTGACCCCCATCTTTTGTAGATTTAGTTTCTCCTTTCTCACTGTCTTTGTCTCCCTTTCTCCGAATCTCCCTCGGGGGCCTCTGTCTCTCCTCCACATCTCTGTCTTCCTCAGGGCCTCTGTCCCTTTCACTCTGGGTTTCTGCCCCTTCTCGGGCCCTGCCTGTCCCTGTCTCCGGTTTCTGCCTCTGGTGCCTTGTGCCCTAGGGTCTGTCTCTGGAATCTCCTGACTCTGCCTTCAATGATCAGGTGGCACCTGCTTCTCTCTCTTTTGACTCTTTTTCCTCGATCTGATGAGATCTCCTAGGTAACTTGGGTAAGGCCCTAGGGTTCGCCTTCTCCCATTGGTCCCAATATGAGTATCCCCCATAACCCCTTAAGGCCTAGCTTCGTCCTTTCACATCCCATCTGCCCCTCTGGCTCGGTGTCCTGGCTGAAGCAGACACTGCTGGCTG
The DNA here is from genome assembly GCF_008728515.1 of Papio anubis. Lineage (NCBI taxonomy): Eukaryota > Metazoa > Chordata > Mammalia > Primates > Cercopithecidae > Papio > Papio anubis. The sequence goes on along the minus strand of NW_022170178.1, from coordinate 21,684 downwards.
AGTCAGGGATTCACCAGCCACAGCCACTGCAAGCTCCCTCGGCCTGGGACTTAGGCCTCAAGTGGGACGCCCAATAAAAAGTGCAGTGCCAGCACATCATCTGTACCTAATTACAGGCATGCATTAGGGGCTGCCATACCCAAAGTAGTAGGGACCAGTGTAATCCTGACTGGGGCTGAGATAACGCACGGGCCTAACCCGCATGGGGCCCCATGACTCACAGGGGCTGGGTCTGCAAATAGGGTAGGACCAGGGGCCGGGCTGACATAACGCGGCCCAACCTGGTGATGGGGCCCCGGAGAGACGCTAGGCAGCTCCTTCTCCAAGAAAGGCGGTGTCCTGGGGATGAGAGGCCGAGGAGAGAGCCTGCACATAGCTGCCTCCTGTATCCAAGGGTGTAGGGAAAAGGATGTGCCATGGATCGGGTGACCATGCTTTGTAACCCCAGCACTTTGGGAGACCCAGGGGAGGCAGGTGGATCTGCTTTGAGTCTAGGGAGTTCGAGACCAGCCTCTGGGCAAATATAGGGGAGGCTCCTCTCACTCAAAGCGCACAAGAAGCGGTATGGGGCCAAGGCAATGGTTCAAAGTTAAGGCGATGTGGGAGAAGAAGCGGGCATCTTGGATATAGATCAACTGGAACTTCAGCCAGGTGGCTGCTTAGGTCGCCTGGGAGCCTCCATGGGCAGGGCTGAGAGCGGATCTTGGCGGCAAGCGGAGCTTCAGGGGCTGGGCCCGGGGTGCTGAGATTGGCCGTGCAGGGATATAGGGCTTGGGGTTGCTGTGGATCCCGGGCCGCCAGAGGCCAATGCCCAACACGGCTTTGCTCCTGACAAAGTGTGGAACTCGGGACTGCAAGCGTTGTTAGCTGGAAAGTGAGACTGCTGCATCAGTTCACGTTGAGGAGGATCTCTGGAGAGCCAGGCCTGGGGAACCCAGAGGCTAGCGCCTTGGGAAATGGAGTCCAAGCTGGCATCTCTCCTGCCTTCAGGTGGAGCTGGAGGAGACTGCTGCGGCACCAGGCTGCTGTGGGGACTCTGGGCCAGGAAGCCAGGGTTTGGTTGGTGCAGGTGCTGCTCAACCTGCTGGTGATCAGCACTTGGGGAGCCTCTATGGCTGCCTACTGGGCTAGAGAGCATTCGGCAAAGTGGAGGGTCTGAAGAGGGAAGCCAGGGGGTCCTGGAACCTATATTTCCAACGATGGAGGGAGGGAATGGCTTGGGATGAGGTCTCTGGCGAGGAAGTGAGAGGGGTGGCGGCCGGGAAACCTTGGAGTTCGGGGTTTTAAAGGAAGAAGAGAGACTGGGCTCAGTAGCTCACGCCTGTAATCCCAGCACTTTGGGGAGGCTGGAGGTGGGGATCACGAGGTCGGGAGTTCGAGACCAGCCCTGACCAACATGCAAAAAACTGGCTCTCTACCAAAAATACAAAATGATGCATGGTGGGGCACACCTGTAATCCCAGCTACTCAGGAGGCTGAGGCAGAAAAATCACTTGAACCCGGGAGGCAGAGGTTGCAGTGAGCCAAGGTCACACCACTGCACTCCAGCCTGGGTGACAGAGCCAGACTCTGTCTCAAAACAAACAAAGAAACAAACAAACCAAAAACAAACAAACAACAAAGAAGAGGTCTGGGGAAGGACCTTAAGCTTGGCTCCTCCAGGACCCCAAGCCTCTACTCATGGTCCACTCCCTCTCTCCTCCCAGGAGACACCCCTTGTTCAGGAGTTGCCACTGCTGAAGCTTGGGGTGAATTACCTTCCGTCCATCTTCATCGCTGGGGTCAACTTTGTGCTGTCGCCCGTGTTCAAGCTCATTGCTCCACTGGAAGGCTACACTAGAAGTCGCCAGATCGTTTTTATCCTGCTCAGGTTCCAGCCTCCATGGGAATGATGGAGGGTCGGGGCCGTCAGAGGGATATTGGCACTGACAAGTAAGACACACGGAAACTCTGTACGATATCGGATCCTAGGATTCAAATCCTGACTCTTGCTGGTTAGGGCGTGTCAAAAACCCGTGTCCCTTTGCCACTTTGAGAGGAGCCGAGGCCGAGGTCAGGAGTTCAAACCAGCTCTCACGTGAAATACGGTGGAACCCGGTTCTAGTGGAAACACAAAAGCAGCCTCTACAGGGGTGGCTCTTGCAGTCCCAGCCACTCGGGAGGCTATGCAGGAGAATCGGCTGAGCCTGGGAGGAGGACAGTGAGCCAGATCACACCACTGCACTCCAGTCTGTACAAACAAGTAGGTCCCCGTCTCAAAAAAAAAAAAAAAAAAAAAAGAAAGAAAGAAAGAAAGAAAAGAAAGAAAGAAAGAAAGAAATCCTGACTCTGTCGCTAGGCCTCAGCTTCTTCATCTGTGAGAGACATGAAATGCAGCACACGTTCCACTGGTAGGCGTAACGCCACGGGTGGGTACTGATCAGGGTCCATTCTCTCAGCCTCTCCCCGGGCCAGGACCGCTCCTGGCCCCTGGTGGTCCTTGCCTCTCTGGAAATAGATCACTTTGTGGGGGCCACTCCAGGCTGGGCGACTGCAAACCTGTGGCTACAATTACAAAGAACTTCTGGTGAGAACGGGTAAGGGGCTCCTGCCTGGGACCTGGGGTCCCCAAGGCATGGAGCTATGGGTCCAGACTCTTGGTTTGGGTGGAGAGGGGAGCTCGGGATGCTGGAACACTCTCCCATGGGTATGAATGTTTGAAAACGAGGACCCCAGAGAAAGTATTGACAGGGTCTCATAGGGTCACATGCATATTCCCACTGTGGGCCTCCAGGTGCTCCATCCCTGGGAGGTCTCTGACCTATTTCTCCTCCTTCCTTCAGTGCTGGACTTGTCCTGGGCCAGGAAATGCAACCGCCTGACCTGCTGGATTGCCTTGGGAGTCGCTGGGGCTGCTCATCCTATATAGGCTCTTGTGAGCGGAGAGCCCTGCCCTCGCTGTAGTCCTGCCCCCTTCTAGGGACCAGGCCCCGCCCCATCGGGTGTTGTGCTACAGCTACCGCGCACCTTACATTGTTCCCTCTAATGGTTCCCTTTGCTTGCCTCGGTCCTGCAGGATCTCCCCACTCCCCTGCCCTTTTGTTTTGTGTGTACATTTCCCCTGTGGCTCCTGCCCTACCGGGCTGCTAGGACACCTAGTCCAGTCTAGTCTCCACACACCCTCTCACGTGGAGTCTTGAAAGTCCTGCCCCTCCTAGGATATGTTTGCTTCCTAATTGGTAAGTGGCATGGGAGGCGGAAAACTCCAAGTCGCCGGGGCTACTTCGATTCTGCCCGGCCCCGCCTTAGTCCTTCTGTGGCCCTCTGCGCCTCTGGGTCCTGGGGCTGGCAGTCTGGTGCGACCCAGGAGTCTCAGCCTGACGAGGTGCTGGGGCTCATCTTATGGCACGGCCCGGGTGGGGAGTTTTTCTGCCCTTTGCTGCCCCTCTGCTACACGTCAAGTTCCTGCCGCTTACCTGAAGAAGGTATGCACCTGGGTCTGAGGCAGGAGGTATTGGGGCCCGCACCCTGGGTCCCCAAGGGGCGGAAGATCCCCTGGGGCCCTGGATTACCAGGGGTCCCAAAGAGAGGAGGGGGTTGGAGGATGCACCCCTGGATCTGCAGAGAAGAGGAGTCTAGGGCATTCTGACTCTTATGAGATCCGGGACTTAGACCAACCAGACAAGGAAGGGCCCAGACTCCTGGCTCGGGAAAAAGGAGAGGCAGGTAGGCCGGGCGCGGTGGCTTACGCCTGTAATCCCAGTACTTTGGGAGACTGGAGGCGGCTGATCACCTGAGGTCAGGAGCGCCTGAGACCAGCCTGGCTAACATGGCACAAACCCCTACTAAAAATAAGTTGGGGCAAAAATTAGCCGGGCTTGGTGGCGAGCAATCTGTAATCCCAGCTACTTGGGAGAGGCTGAGGCAGGGAATCTGTCGAACCAGGGAGGCAGGAAGGTCGTGAGTGAGCCTGGACTTGCAGTGCACTCCAGCCTGGGTGACAGAGCGAGACTCTGTCTCAAAAACAGAAAACAAACACCAACAGCGAAACAAATTAGCCGGGAGTGGTGGTGCACACCTGTAATCCCAGCTACTCGGGAGGCTGGAGACACGAGAATAGCTTGAACCTGGGAGGTGGGAGGCTGCGAAGCACCACACTGCACTCCTCGCCTGGGCGGGCAGAGCGAGACTGGTTAAAAGGTGACTCTTGTGTTCTCAGATCCCCCTTTCTCCCGCGGCCTTACCCCACCAGCTTACCTGTTTCTCCACCTGCTCTCCGGCTGCCAGCACCTCCCGGCCTCCCACGGCACTTTTTCCCTTGGTTCTCCTGGCTCCCGGCCATCTCCAGCTCCCCTTCTGCTTTACAGCATCTTCCTGCGCGAGGAGGTTCCCGCCTCTCTCCCTCCTGGCCTCCCCACATTCAGTGTTCCTTGCACTCCTGGCTCCTCCTACGGAGCCCAGCTCTGTCTTTACCTGTGGATCCCGCTTCCTCTGCCAGGTCCAGCCTCCCGTGAGCGCCGCCCCAGCCCAGCTCCAGATCCCCTCAGCCTACTTCCCAGCTCCCTGAGACCTCACCTAGAACTTCCTAGACTCCAGGGTTTTGCCCCCTTCTGTTGATCTCCAGGGTCAGACTTCTGGGTCTAGTTTGAAATGCAGCATCTGGGGCCACCACCTGCGTCCAAGAGAGGAAAGGCTTGGGGGTGGGATCAGGCAATGTACTGAGTCTGAGGGAGGAGGCCTAGGCTCCTGGACTGCTGGGTCGGAAGGAGGAGGTGGGCGGGATTTAGGACTCCTGGATCTGGGAGACTGAACTCCTTGGGCCTGGACGAGGAGGGGCTTAGGGGTCCACATCCCTGACTTCGAAGAGCGTGTCAGGAGTGGCTTCCGTTCCTGTCTCCTCCAGCATCCTGATGGCGTACACTGTGGCTCGGGCTAACTCCTACAGACGCCTCATATCTGAGCTCAAACGTCAGAGAGAGACGGTGAGCCAGGCGGGTCCCTGAGAGGGCCCCTGGGGAACATGAAGAGGGTGTCGTGACCTCCACCTCTCTCTTTGGCCCTGTGAACAAAGTCTTCCGGCACGGCGCTGGCCAGGTGGCGCTTGACCTCCACCCTTCGCCACAAACCGGCTCTTTGTCCCCCGCAGCTCACGTCCCACTTTCAGACCCCAGGCCCATTGTAAGCCTAGGCCACAACATCTGTAAACTAGGAGAACTGGAGAAGATTCCACGCCCTTCCAGATTTGGTATCTGGAGATTTCCACGGCCCCTCGCCGCCACGTCCCTGACTCTCGGGTGATCTTTCTTACCACAAACAAGCAGCCAGGCCGCTGAGCCGCGCCTAAACCGTGTCCTGAGGTGGGGTGCAGGGCTGCGGCGGGCAGGGCTTTCAATCAAATGTATGGGCATGTTTGTCGGTGCGCAGCGGTCTTCCGCAAGGAGACTTGACGGTCATGTCGACCAATCGAATGGCCGCGATCTGGTAGCAATCAGGGCGTCGTTCCTATGATTGTCTAGATCTGTGATAAGAGGCGGTTGCCAGTATTCACGCGCCCAACGCCTAACTTCGCCGTGAAAGCATCGCCCTGCTTCGCCAATCACCTGTCGTTACAGCCAGGGTACAAAATTTCCAATCCACTGGAACCAAATCTGTGGTTTCCAGCGCCATGAGGAAGGGGGGCATCCTCTCGCCAATCGGAAGTGCAAAGAGGCGGGCGTGCCAGTCCCTGGACAGCTACGACGCCATGAATATCTTGCCCAAGAAGAGCTGGCACGTCCGGAACAAGGACAATGTCGCCCGCGTGCGGCGTGACGAGGGCCAGGCCCAGGAGGAGGAGAAGGATCGTGAGCAGAGGGTGCTGCTCGCTCAGCAAGAGCTAAGCTCGGAGGCCGGCCGGGCGGACCTCCGGAGCCCAGCGTGCACGCGCCGCGGTTGGGGGCCGAAAGCTGAGGCGTTGCACAGGCTCAGTGTGTGCCCCGCGGTGAATTCGACCAGGCGCTCGATCCCGCTTTCGAGGACGCGTCTCTGCAAACCTTTGTGCCCACTCCACCAACCTCCTCCCTTGATCTCGCTTTGTCTTGTGTTTCTAATTGGTTTATTTCTACATGGCTGGAACAGTGTCTAGCACAAAAGAGAAGCTTAAAAACATTTAATGAATACACAGCCACAGTCTGGGCGACCCGGATCACTTTTAGCTCTTGCCTGCACAGCCTATTTATTGAGCACCTATTGTATGCTAACTACATGCATAGCGCCTGACTTGCGGAATCCCCAATAGGCACTGTTCGTTCTTAGAGGGGCACTGTCATCGCTGGGCGTACCATGGACAAGCCAGTGGGAGGGGAAGGCACATTTAAGGAGAGGGGGACAGCCAGGCTCCACGCCATCGGGCGAGCCCTTTCCTGCACTGCCCCCTAGACACATACACACAAACACGGGCTTTCTGTATGGCTCCTTAAATCTGTTTGGTGTACACCCAACTTTCAGTTCCTTAGCTAGTCTGATCCTCCACAGTGGGTGGGAGGTGCCCGCCTTGTGAATATCAATAGGCTGCCATACCGTTTGAAATCCAAGGCCCTGAAGAAGGGGACAGGGGCTTCAGCAGTCGACTTGGGGTAGTGACTTGGAGCCATGGCTAGAATTCAGATCGTCTGGCCTAATGCAGTTTGGTCTACCTTTATGGCTATTTTAATTGTCTCACTTGAGGTTAGGAACCCCTTTGGTTTAGGCCAGGGACCTCCTCCCAGCCATCCTTGATGATCCGTGGTTTACCATTTCCTGGTGCAGCCAGTGTTCCACAGGCGCTGCCCTCATCTCCCTACCCTCACCCCCAGCTAGGACAGGAAGTGCTCCTTTTAGAGGCCCAGTGCCCTTTCTGGTGTCCCAGCACCTGGACTGCCATTTTCTGCAGGGCACCTTGCAGTAATCACAGTTCTGGAATTACCTCTAGGTTCTGAATGCCCTGCCTATAACTTTCTCCCCAGGCCCCACAGAATTCCTATGAAAGAAAGCCAGACATCAGAACTCACTGCCTGAGCTTGAAGCAGCAGAGGCGGGAGCCCCAAGTTCTGGCCCTGTGGACCTGGCTCTCGGAGCTGCTGGAGTAGCGGGTGCGGAGATCGGAGGCACAAAGAGCAATGAGGAAGAAAGCACAGAGAAAGGTTGCCTCACCCACTTCATTAGAGGAGCCATGAATCGAGTTAGGGGGAGAGGGCACTTTAGCCACTGCTTGTGATCAAGGTCAAACGAGAACAAACACACAGAATTTAGAACCATACCAAAGCATGACACTTAAGAAGTATTGCCATCTGGGCACCCACAGGGCTTGGAGGGATGCTGAGGTCCCTAGCTACAGGCAACTGCCTGCCCTCCAAACTGGAGGCCCGAACCTGATGGGCTGCAAAAATAAATGAGCCGGGCTGGTGGCCGGCGCTTATAATCCCAGCACTGGGAGGCTGAGGCGGTGGATCTACCCGGAAGTCAGCAGTTCAAGACCAGCTGCAACAATGGGCAGCCCCTCTAAAAATACAAAAAAATAAGCCAAGTGTGGTGGTGCACGCCTGTAATCCCAGCTACCTGGAGGCTGAAGCAGGAGAATCGGGCCAACTGGGAGGTGGTGCCGTGAGCTGAGATTGGCGCTTAATGCGGAACGCAGCTCAAGTGACAGAGCTGACCCCATCTCCAAAAAAAGTTTAATCAGCCTCTTGCCTTTTGGCTAAGATCAAGTGTGTGCTATCATTAGTGGTCAGCATGCAGCTGGCTCACAACGGTAATCCCAGAACACTGGGAGGCCAAGGTGGATGGATCACCTGAGGTCAGGAGTTCACACCAGCCTGGGCCAAACATAGCGAAACCCCATCTCATTAAAAATATTAAAATTAGCTTGTGGCATGCAGGGCATGCCTGTAACCCGGCCACGCAATGGAGGCAGGAGGATTGCTTGAACCTGGGAGGCAGAGGTTGCAGAGCCGAGATGGTGCCACTGCACTCGAGCCTGGACAACAGAGCGAGACTGTATCTCAAAAAACACAGGTACATGAGCTCTTTCACTCACCTGCTGTCTCTGGACTTGCTGACTCCACCCATGGCTCCTCTGCTTTGCTTTTTGATCCCTCTGTGCTCTCAAGTTCCCTCTATGCAGCCTGCCTTTGAACACTTTCAAGTGGTCTGCCTTGTCCCTCCCTTCCCCTGCTTTTCATGTGCCACTGTACCTACTGTCCCAGGGGAACTCTCCGGCCCTCTGTTGGTGCTCCCTCCCATCCCCAGCACTCTGCCAAACTGTTCATGACAAACCTTAGGTACCTGTTTGCTTAGATTCCTATGTCAGGGAGACACACCTTGAAAGACTATATCCCATCTCTTGTATCGGCCCCTAGGAGGAAAAGTAAGTAAGAGAAAGTTCCCAAAGGTCCTGACATACCTGGGCCAGAGTGCAGCGGAGGCACAGACTCAACCCCCTTGGTACCAGCTACCCCCAGAGCGAGGGGGCCCCCCGCCCAGCCCCAGAGGAGAAGATCAAGAGCCGTCTGGACCCTCTGCGGGAGATGCAGAAGCATCTGGGGAAAAAGAGATAGCACAGCGGAGAAGACAATTGCAGCAGAAAGGAAAAGAAGGAGGGGTCTGAGAAGCAATGACCCGAAGAGTAAGAAGGAAGACCCTTCCTTAGCAGACCAGGGCCCAGACTTTCAGGGCTTGGCAGCAGCCCAGCATGGGCACTGCAGGGTCTCTGGTCAGGACAGCCAGGGACCCGGTGAAGGGCTGGCTGGGTGAAGTGGTTCTCAGCATGTGGTCCAGGAACCCCTAGGGGTCCTGCCACCCTTTCCCGGGGTGCTGTGGTATCAAGCCTCCATTTTCCTAACACTGTTGGCCTTTTTTACTCACATTCTCAGGCACATAGTGCAGGTTTCCAGAGGCTGTGTGATGAGAAGACACCCTCATTCTGATGGCTAATGGCACAGATGCTTGTGTCCGAACTTTCTTAGTTTTCACTTCTGATTTGCAGTATATTAACAGATAGAATCTATTTAAACAAAAGCTCTTAGGGTCCTCAGTTTTGAAGAGTATAAAGGGGTCCTGAGACCAACAGTTTGAGAGCTGCTGGGTTAAGACAGTAAAAGCAGGTTTGTCTCCAGGATGCTATACCCCTGGTCTAGAGGGGGTACACTGCCTGTACTCTTTTCTCTAGAAAGGGAAACTGAGGCAGAGAGAGGGCCGGGGGCTGCTCATTGTGCTTTCTTGACCTGGAGAAGCATCAGATTTTAAAGACTGGGGAGGACCAAAGTCCACAGAAGGGAAGGCCAGAGACGTGCCCATGGTGTCCCAGCACCAAGTGGCTTCTTCCAGAAGGCCTGAGAGCTGAGGCTGGGGTGTACTGGATGCAGCAGGGCTTCCAGGCGGCAGCTCCCTCTATGAGAGAGGTTGGGGAAATGGCCTCCTAGGAGCTACCAGCTTTCTGACCTCACTCCTCTCCCCGCAGGCCTCCATCCCTGGACCAGCTTCGAGCTGAACGTCTTCGGAGGGAAGCAGCTGAGAGGGTCAAGGGCCCCCGGCTGGCCCTCGGGTCCAAGGCCAGGCACTGCCAGGAGGGTCAAATGGGAGCAGCGAGACAGATGACCAGAGGCACAACTCCCACCAACCCCAGCTGGTCTGCCTCTGGCCAGCAGGGACCCTCACTTTGCCTATATTGACCCTGGAGGGGTACAGGAGAGGCCGCTGCTGCCAGCCGTCATATAAAAGTATTTATTCATACATATTTTCCAAAATGAAAATAGGTTTACCAAAAAATGTCCCTCACTGGGGAGGGGAGGAGGGGGCAGCCCTCCCCGCCAGGCCCCCAGGGTGGGGCTGAGAGGAAAACCTCCTGGCCCCCTCCCTGCTTCCTGGGAGAGGGGCATGCCCCATGGCCTGGGGCCTCCCTCCAGTCTTCCAGGGCAGGGCCCTCACCTGGGCAGGGGGATCAGCATGCAGGGGGAAGGGGGTGGGTAGAGGGAGGGGCCGGTGTCACTGGAGGTCCTGGTCCTCCAGGGAGCGGTACTCAAAGGTGAAGCCTTCCTTCTTCCTCTGGCCCCACTTCTCATAGTCAAAGTAGATGTAGGTGCCCTGGCCGGGGGAGAAGGCGGTCAGTGAGTGGATGAGGAGGTGGTCTGGGATCTTGGCTGGACCGGCTAGCAGTACAGTTTAGGGCTGGGTGGTGGAAGGTGGCTGCGGGCACCAGCCAACTTCGCCCTGCATGCACACTCGGCCCCAATCAGCTGTTCTTTTGGCGGTAGGGACATGTTATCATGCCACTTCAGCTAGGGAGTGCTCAGGAGAGGGGGCCTCGCAGAGGTTCCACTTCAGCCGCTGCCAGAGCGGGGCCCCAGCCCTAGCCCCAGCCCCAGGTGTGAGTGCACAGCCTTCGTTTTCTCGAGGGCTGTGGCTTTTTGAGCACCTCTCACGTGTGAGTACTACGGGATGCACAGCCTAGCATTTAATCTTCACAAAGACCCCTGCGGCATGGTACGCTTTCAATTTCGTGTTCTAGAGAATGGAACAGGCTCAGAGTCTAAATCCAAGCACTCTGCAGGGACATTTTATTGGTGACGGCAGTGGTGTGGGAATTTCTGAATGACTGGATGGCCTGAAATGCCAACTCTGAGGATGGCTTTGGGGCCAAACCAGCATGCAAGCGACAGGGAAGTCTGGCAGCACGTCTGAGGACACAGTGGGAGAGGAGCTAGGTTCTGAATGAATGTCTTAAATGCTTCAAAGATGGCAACCTGGGAGAACTAGGAGAGGGGACTGAGTTCTCTGAGGACAAGGACCTTGTAATACTTCATCCCCATGAAGGGCTTGGCTTCAGGGAAGTATTTGGTGGGAAAAAAAGTCACTGTAGAACACACCAACTGAAAGTAATTTGGAAAAAATCCATGACACTAATTGCATGACACTGACTATGTAGCAGTCACCATTAAGTACTTACATGTTATTAACTCATTTAATCTTCATAACAACTGCATTAGCTAGGTCTTCTTCCCCCCATTTTTACAGATAAGGAAATTGAGACACAGAGGTTCGAGTGACTTGCCCAGCGTCACCCAGCTAGACTGGGCTCAAACCCAGGTAGGCTGGCTCCAGAGTGTTTGCAAGAAGCAGGAATTTCCCAGTATTAAAACTTGAGAAGCCCATTAAAAAATAGCTTCCCACTGGAGCCCCTGTATTCTGCTGGCATGGACCTGAGGTGAAAGGGGGGCCATCAAGGTCCCTGGGCAGCAGAGCCCACAGCCTGGTACAGGGAGACATACCGGGAAAATCCCACACCCAAGCGAGTGTGCCCAGCACTGCAAGGGGGAGGCACCAGGCTGGGTGGCACCAGGAAGGTGTCTTTGAGGAAGGGACATTTGGGCTAAGACCCACAGGAGGCCTAGGAGCTGGCCAAGTGGAAGAGGATGAGAGGGCAGTGTTCCAGGCTGAGCAGACAGCCCGAGGGAGGAGAACATGGTCAGGCTGAGGGACTGCGCCGGCTGAAAAGTGGAGGCGAGGGCGCAGAGGCCAGCAGGGGCTGCCTGGAGCCTGGGGACTCTACCCCAACCCTAGCAGCGGGAAGAGGGGGCGGGGCCCTCACCTGCACGAACTGGTCAGTGATGGTCTTGGGCTCCTCGTGCCTCTGGAACCACATCATGTACTTGGTGTGGAATCGCCACGACTGCTTCTTTAGGGCATTGGCTGCCAGGTACTGTGCCTTAGTGCCCTGGGGGAGGAACAGTGGAGAGGGGGATCAGGAGGCCCCCAAACTGGGTGGGGAGCCAGGGGGACGGGGCAGGACATCAGGGCTGAACCCCGGCCCCCACCACAGACCACAGTTGGGCTGGACAATCCTCTTGGAGATGGGGCTGGGGACACAGAACATACCAATGCTGGTCAGGAGAAGGAAAATGAGACAGGAGGTGAAAATTGCTTTCAGAGAAGCTTTGAGAAGGAAGAAAAACTAATGTGTGATGAGAGCTGAGAGAGGAGGCAATTTAGAAAATTTCCCAAGTGGGGATGAGGGCGGAGGTCACTCATGACTCACTGGGGTGGGACAGCCATGTTCCCAAGCTACTCCACAAGGAGTCTCCAGCTCTGCTGGACAAGTGGAGTGAGCCGGGCCTAGACTGAGGGGCTGTAAAAAAAGGCATGTACACCACACAGATAGGCATTCACACACTCTGTCACATAAGCCAAGTACTCTGAGCTGGAGTCACTAAGCTAGTGGTGGTCTATGGGATTTTTTGAGACAGTCTCGCTTTATGTTCCCTAAGCTGGAGGCAACGCATCTCAGCCTCACTGTACCTCCGCCTCCTGGGTTCAAGCACCCTGCCTTGGCTCCCCTGGAGAAGGCTGGGATTACAGGCACCCGCCACCATGCCCAGCTACTGTTTGTATTTTCAGTAGAGACAATTTCACCACTGCTGCATGTAGCTGGGTCTCAACCCTGACCTCAGGCAATCCACCCGCCTCGGCCTCCCAAAGTTCTGGGATAACAGGCATGAGCCACCGCACCCAGCCTACACAGGATTTTTGACTGCCCAGCAGGGATGTCCGATTGGGATTCCTGAACATACTAGCTCCAATCAGAGAGCCTGGACTCCAGGTGACAAGGGCTGACTGTCACCATGAGCCAGCAGCTGTTCTGGGTTCCACTCTGTGGGGCATATAGGATCAAGGCTCTAATTCATTCCATAGGAGCCGTGAGCCCCTCACATTAGTCTCTCCAGACTCAAGAAGATGCCCCCTAGCCTCCAAACTCCATTTTAAAATAGTCCAAAATATCTCTCGACTTCCGCTGAGCACCAAGCAAGATGGCAGCTTCCGAGATCGTTAGGCTACGGTTTCAATCTGATTATCCACTGCCAGTTACCCGCACTGTAGGGCCTTCTGGCTTCTGGTCGACTTGAACAGATGCCGAGTCATCACAGATCTCATTAGTCTCATCCACCAGCGCTTCGGTCAGTTCTGGGGCCCTCCCAGCCTCTACCTGGAGGGGCCTCCCTGCCCGCCACCAAGAGGTGCCTGGTGAGGTATGTGACCGCCCCCCAGAGCTAAATCTAGAAGAGAGAGGAGCCGCTGAGAATCCTGTAGTCATCAGTAATGGGACACTAATTTATCTCTTATGTTTAAAAGAAGGGGCATTCTAGCATGAGGAGGATGAAGAAACTGAACTAGATTACAACATTATCCAAAAGAAGCATTGAAAGAGGCAAGAGAACAATAACAATAATGAGAAGGTCTTGATCTGGAACCAGAAGTCAGATCAGACTGTCAGCAAAAAAAAAAAGAAAGAAAGAAAGAAAAGAAAACAACCTGTGGCACCGTGGGTGATGATAACGAAGAGACCAAAAGAAACCCCAAAAGAAAAAGGAGAGAGAAATGAATATAAAAAAGGCCAAGAATCCCAAGTCTCCTAAAATACAGGCAGTAAAAGACTGGGCCAACTAGAGATGGCCTCCAAAAGTTCTGCTAGAAAGGCTTCACAAGCTCGGGAAAAGGAAAGGTATTGTAAGCTGCCTGTCAAAGAGAGTCCCATTTCCTCCTTTGGCATCTGGAGTCTTGTGGATGAATCTATGCATGGGTCCCGGTAAAGTCACTTTGAGGCCAGAAATTCCTCAGAGAAATTACCAACTGAGTTATCAAGGAAGGACCCTCTACCGCAAATACAACTGCAGACAAACTGGTATAAACCTGGCTTTGCCTTACTCCCCTAGGCAAGTGCAAGACCTCTGAACAACATCTTCTTTCTCAAATTCAGACTCTAGTTCAGGAGTCAGATTACCAATGCTTGATGTCATCGAGCACCCTGGAGTGTGCTGCGAGTTTCTTAAAGACAGCAGGCCTTTTTGCAGGAAGAGGTTGTCCAGGCCCAGGGCTGTCACGCGAATGTGGTGGTGCTCGATAGAGGCTGCCTGGCCCAAATAGTGGTGGACAGGCTCCTGGTCCTTCTCCCAGTGTGTCTCTCCCCAGTAGTTTAGGAAGAGGATGATGTAGAGGAGAGAACATTTTTTTCTTGGAAGGTAGCTAAGGGACGGGGCATACTGGGGAGAGGTTGAGGATGAGGGCATCCTGTTTCCTGTGTTGTAAATAGAAGCACTGATAACCAGAGGCAAGCAATTAAATGACGTAACACCATCTGCTATTAACTAGACCTGGTAGAGACACACAAGAAGGACTATAGTCTGTTACCACTGTTAGCAGCTGCCCCTCAAGTTGGAGAAAAGATTGCATTTAAGCTTTTGGAACTAACATCCAGTTACCCTCCTGATGTCTCTGACTGCAAGGAAGGAAGAATATTAAGCCACAATCCAGAGACCCATCAAGTAGATATAGAAATTCTTTCATCCTTACCTGCCTTGAGAGAACCTGGGCAATTTGATTTGGGTTATCAAGCTAATGGAAAAATTTGAACGAGGTAGTGGAGTGCCACCCTCGACACAGGAGAGCAAGCATCACCATTTGGAGGAGAGAGTTGACACCCAAGACTGATGAATACATCAAGTACAGAACCTGCCTGAGTACGACATCTCCACCTTATAGTTTTTCATAACGTGTCTGCTCGCAGAAAGCACCATGCAACCGTCTTTTTTGATGAAACTTTCGGAAAAGAGATCAGGCTTTCAGTGATTTTGAGCGACCGGTTCACGGTGTCGGTTCACTCCTCATCCGCCTGATGGGCGTTTGCCAGGATCCTTTGTTTCTTTTTGTCGTAGTTTGGTTCTTTCAGTTACCAAATGAGGTCATCCCCGCAGAATACGCCGGAACCACGCATTTTTCTGTTTCAACAGGCTGGTCATCAAGCGGTGTCATCAGGAATCTGAGTAATTTCATTTGTGAATCGTGTCGCTGAGCCTTTGAAACTTCGAATTAAGTTTGGCGAATATCTGGCATTAAAGAGCGAACTGACCATCTTTTGCATTTGAGGCCGCCAACCATTTAATTTAGCGCATCCGGTAACTCCGGCAGATTCTGGTTCAGCGAGAGCTGGTGCGGTTGATTCTGGCAACGCAGATACTCCAGCGATATCCGCCCTAACCTGGTACCGGCGATCTTAGGCCCGTGAAGCAGCAGCGTGGCGTACAACGCATGCCCGGAGAGAGTTTATGTCCACTCTGGTGAGAGTCGGTCGGTGCCCCAGACGTTTCGCCAGAATCTGGTTGAGTGCTGGAGGAGGACTTTAGTGAAATCTCCTTTCTGGTCAAATGCGCGAAGATCATTGCGCGGAACGGCCAAGAAGGGTAGCCGTAGTGTCGATTTATTTTGAATAAAAAGATCGTTGATCCTCCTTTCAGTTATATGAGCATTTAAATAAAATCGCCGAATCTGCGGTTAAATCAGCATACTTCGGCTGGATGTATTTTCAGCATCAACCGCAATGAATTGCCACGTCAGCGGTTCAAACCAAACCAGCCTGCTCGTAGTGTTCGCCCCTGTTGCCGATGTCGCCGATCCCCCAGTCAGCCATGACTTCGTCTGTTAGGTTCCATTTGTAGTTGAGGCAGGCGGAGAAACGGCTGGTTTCTGCCACAACCGTGCCTCAGTCGAACGGCACTTCTCGTTTCCCTCCAGCCATCCTCTATTGGGACTCTCTAAAGGGAACAAATTTCGCGAAGCGCCCGTCAATATGAAGCAATGAAGCGGATAAACCCTCCAGGCGACTCCCGAGCAGAGTATTTTGCCGGGTCTCAGGGTCAGAGCTGAAAATCAACTCCATTTAATGGCCATGGGGGCTAATTAATTTCCATAAGACCCATAGCCATTACTTGGATTATTTCAACAATGGGTCACTGAACCTCACAGATCTGGCTGAGCCTGGCTCATCACTCCCCAACAGGCTAGAAGGCATTTTCAGGAAGTGAACCCATGGTCTGGTGCTCGGAGAATGACACCCACTGAAGGGCAGCCTGGGTGGCCTCCCAGGTCTCTCCCGGAGAGACCACCAGGACACTGTGGCTCCCCCAGGAGGGTGGCTCACAAAGTTCTTTCACCCTCCCGGGGATAGCCTGGTTCCCTGTGGGCTTCCCTGTGCAAGCCACTCCCCTGGTCTGTCATTACTGCTTGCTTGCTTGCCGAGTTTCTGCCCCAGGCACTCTGTGGTGCAGAAAATTGGGAGGCACTGGAGCGGTCAGCCTCCCCTGGCCTCCTGCCCTGGAGATTTCCTTCATGTCCAGAGTTCCTGAGATGTTCAGTGCTGCCCCTGTGAGCTGGCACCATGGGTCAAAAGCAGGCAACCGACACCGGCGGCAAATGCTCCCGGAGTGTTACCCACGTTGCACCTTCGCCGGCGCTGCCACAGCCCTGTACAAACCTGGCACAAAGCAGGTGGTCAATAAAATGTGGAGACAGTAAAGAAAGAGGTATGAAGAACAAAGATTTATCAGAAGGAAGCGGTAAAATGTGAACACAAAGCTGAAGACTGAGACAGTGCTGAGCTTTCGGGCTGGACCCACAAAAGGGAAATGGGTGGAGGTGGCAGTTGAGCCATGCTGTGCAGTTGTATAAGTTGTACACCGTAATATCCTGAGGGCCTATATTACATTTTATGCAACAGACTCCAGGTTCATGCAGCATGAAATTTCCACACGCACAGCAGTCCCTCATAACAGGCGGACAAAGAGGAGCATTTCAGGCTTCGAGGCCACAGCATGCAAAGCCAAACAAAGAAAGAAACATTGAGCAATCTAAGAAGCCTGATTAGCTAGGAAATACTGAGGGTGGAGACCATGATTTCTCTTCTGCAGGCCCTGTGTCTTCCGGGTGGTGGCACCTCCCACATGGCACAGGTTAGGGATGATCCCTGGAACCAAGGAACTCAAAGCCTTTTGCCAGTACAAAGGGCTCAGCTCCTGCTGATGTGCAGCCGCATGCCCAGCCCCACTGTGAGAGGCGGTGCCACTCTATCATGGGAGGCAGACATCACTTAGCTGCCAGTGCAATGGTCCTAGGGGAGAAAGAGAACTTGCAATGTTTTCACATTTTCCTGTTTCAGGAACAGTGGGATTTAGGTAACTGTGAGTTTTTATGCACTGCTGTATATTAGCGTGTGAGAATTATACAATGCCGTGAAAATAATTTTGACCATTACCTATTTCACTATTGAAGATAATGTGGCCCATAGAGGGAAAGAAAGTCACCCAATGTCACCCACCTAGTTAGAAAAGGAATCAGGGCCCCATGCTTATCCTTCGGATGTTCCTACACATCAAACGGCCTCAGCAAACATTCCTGTATTCCAGGGCATGTCCCCCCGCCCCATGTTGGTGCTGGTCTGGCCTGGAGTGGGCAAGGTACAGGCAAGGGTTTAGGGCCTGTGCCAAATTCATAAATTAAGTTGAATTTGGCAATAAAAAGAAAAGGAAGATGCTCAACTTCCTGAGAAAGTAGCAAAGACCTTTCTATTCCATGAGTTTCTGTCATATCACGTAAATGGGTTCCTATCTTAGCCTTGCTTTCTCCAGAGGTGCTGCTGGACTGTCCCAGCCTCCTCCCTCCTGCGGATACTGTGTGGCTCCACCCTCATTATGTGGCCCCTTAGTATCTTCTCTGGCAAGCCTCTTGACCGGAAAGGGCAGATGCTATGCAGACTGGCTGGACAGGCATCCCAGGAAAACATAAGGTAAAACAGTTTGGAGAAAGCCACGTCCAGCCTTCACACCCTCCAAGGAAAGCATACATATCTTCTGCCTGCAAACCCGGTTGGGCAGGGTCACAGCATACACACAGCTGTGTGACAATGGGCACCCTCATTCAGGCTGAGGAGCCATAAGCAGCCCTTGCAAGCACTCACTTTCCCAAGCAAACCACAGCCTGTACACAGAGGTGCTCAGGTTGGTTCACCTGGCCTGGCTCCACCCTCGTGAAAGCAGAAAGGTCAAGGAGAAGCCAGACCAGGAGATTCTGGCTCTCATTCTTGGCAGTGGCCATACACTTGACATACTCTCTGTTCATGAATTTCCTTTTTGTCTGGGCATAGTAAATTGTTGTGGCTAAGGCAAGCCTTGGCCCACAGGGCAGGCAAGTCAGAGCCCTTGGCAGCAGCCTCCCTCAGAAGCCCTGACTTGCTCGGACCCTGCATCACTGAGGAGTAACCACTCACACTTCATCTCCTATGCTCTTTTCCCCAGGATGGTTTTGCTCATTACTGCTTCCTCCTTTACCCTAGGTGTTGTCAGAAATGGATGTTACTGAGTCTCCAGTATTTGAAACGTTTTGCAAAAAATGTTATATTTCTCACTCCCTCACAACAGCAAACAGCAAGACAAGCTGTATTTCAAAATTGAATGAGCAAAAAATGAATAGACTCAGTTTTTAGGGTGACATGGCCCTTCCTCCCAGTCTCAATGAAATGATAGAAAATCCATAAAAATAAGGTAAGTCTGGATTGGTACTGGTAGCTGGGTAAGGGTGCCCAGCAAATATCAGAATACTTCAAGGAAATTCTGTTAGGTTGAAAATAAATGGTACAAAATGAAAGAACGATGTCCTTGTAACTTGTAACTCAGCTTCCCGAGAAAGTAACAAAGGCCCATTCTCTGAGTTTCTTTTCTATCAAGTAACATAAATATGTCCTATCAAAAGTTAGGTTCGAGGTATAGTGATTTTTTTTTTCAGGAGGCAGGACTCTTAGATGGACTTACCTTTCTTCTAAAAAGGAAGAGTTCAATATCTTGCATTTTCTTCAGGGCCCATGCCTCCCTCACCCTCAGCCATATGCACTGAGTGGATTTCCTTCCACCCCTCACCTCCCAGCTCCCGGGGTGGGCACTGGTTGTCTTCAATTCCTTTTTCACTACAGGATTTTAAGCTGAGCTGCAGTAACTGCCTTCTGACCCCAAGGGGAGATACTGTCTGAGAACAAAGTCAACACATGGGAAGAACAGAGCTGTGCTGGGTACTAATAATATTGTCTGACTCCCACATTAAGTTGTACCTGATATGTAACCCTAGCCCAGGACTATCGAGTCACATAAGCCAGCAAATTTGCTTTTTGCTTAATCCAACTTGAGTTGGGTTTTCTGTCACTTGTAACCGAAAGAGTTCCAACTGATTTGGTTAGGCAGAGCACATCAATAGTATAGTCTAAAGGTAATCTTACGTCTCTGAGAATCTGTAGGTGTTGGATATTGATATGGTTTAGCTTTGTGTCCCCATCCAAATCTCATCTTGAATTGTAATCCCATAATCCCCACATGTCATGGGAGGGACCCGGTAGGAGGTAATTGAATCATGAGGGCAGTTTCTCTGATGCTGTTCTCATGATAGTAACCAAGTTCTCATGAGATCCAACGGTTTTATAAGGGGCTTCCTCCTTCACTTGGCTCTCATTCTCTCTCCTGCTGTCCTGTGAAGAAGAGGTGTCTTCTTCCCTCTCCTGCTGTCCTATGAAGAGGTGTATTCTACCAGGACTGCAAGTTTCCTGGGGCTTCCCCATCCAGTAGAACTGTGAGTCAATTAAACCTCTTTTCTTTGTAAATTACCTGGGTTTGTCTCTGGCCTGTCCTTACAGCAGCATGAGAATGAACTAATAGAAATATAACATTAATATTAACAACTGTGCTCACAATAACTTTCTATCTTCACAAGATACTTTTCAAGAACAGCCAACAGAAGGGAAATCAATGAGCTGTACGTAAATGGCACCTACATAAACAGAATTTCTTCATTCATGTTTGCTTTTAGTATTTTAATTTTCTCGAGAGCTGCCTTCATAACCAGGTTACTGGCCCTGAGGGCCTCAAAGACCAAAGGAAATAGGAGGCTGAAGGAATCGAAGGTGATAGGAAGTGTTCCCCTGCCCCACTGCCAAGCCCTCCCAATCTGAAGATGAGCCTTTTGGTTTCCAAATGGGCAGATATACTCCATCTCCCACAAGACGTTCTATGGCTATGTTAAGGAGAAAGAGGGAAAAAAATGAGAAAACTTGTTTTGCTCATTTGACAACATTCTCCTACACTCTCATTGTGCACAGCCACAGCCTCCTTCCAATTCCTTAGATTTTCTATGCTTTTTCCTTCACATCTGTTTACCTTCATAGCACCACCTACCACCGTAGGTCATAAAATACTTGATATGTTTATTCGTGGAATGTCAGACTCTTTTCTCAGCTGTAGGGTCAGCAAGGCAGCAGCGAGGTTGGTTTTGGCCCTTACTCTATACTCAGAGGGTGGCCTAACACCAAATAAGTACTTGTTGAATAAACCAATGAATGAAAGTATGAATGAGTGCTCGTAACTTTC
Source organism: Papio anubis (assembly GCF_008728515.1). NCBI lineage: Eukaryota > Metazoa > Chordata > Mammalia > Primates > Cercopithecidae > Papio > Papio anubis. The sequence goes on along the minus strand of NW_022170178.1, from coordinate 1,462 downwards.
CTGGGTTAAGAGGGATGAAAGAGTGTGTTTCATCACAAAGGGTTTTTGTCTGCAATGATTCTTTCTTCTAAAGTGTTTTCTTTAATAAAAGGTTGATATTTTGTCAACCGATTCTGATCCTAGTTTTTTTTAGAGTAGGGGGAGGAGGGGGAGACCAGTGGAGGAAGGAAGAGGGGATTTGGTACTACCTAGAAACTGGTTCTGTGCATTGATCTTTCTTTGGATGCAGGAGTGGGCTGCTTAGAGGAAGAAATGAAAGCTGTGATGATTCTGCTTCTGGAAGGGAATTTAACACCTGCTGCCAGGAGTCCTGAAGCAGTGGATTCTGGTTGATGGTCCAAATTCTGATTTGGGGTAAAAGAACATGAATGTATCTACCTTGCTTAGAATGTTCCAGTTTTACCATTACCTGGAGACAATAAAGAACCACAAGGGAAGTGGAATGTGAAGCCAAAAAAAAAAGGCTATTTTTTGTTTTAAATTCTTGGTAGATTCATCTTCAACAAAAGAGGCACAGTTAAGTCAGTGATGCCTCATCCAATGGGGGAATATTATATATCCATTAAAATAATTTATATTAATATAAAATAAAATTATGCTATGGTATTAAGTGCAGAATCTAAAATGAAATAAAACCAGAAAGACTCAGGACCCAAAGTTGTTGCTACAGAATAGTAATAACTGGGTTGATAAGCTCCCTGCCTGGGGCCTGGCTTACCTCCGCAGCACCATCTCTTATCACTCCTCCTCCTGGAGGCCTCAGCTCTCTGCCCTCCAGTCACCCCAAAGCCATGTTTCACTTATGCCTTCCCCCCATTGCCATCCTTCCCATCTCCTGGACAACTTCCCTTGATTCTTTAGGTCTTAACTTAAATATCTCTCCCTCTGGAAACCCTTCCCTAAACCCAGAGTCCATGGAAGTGCTATGAGGTCTCAACTTAAATGCCTCTCCCTCTGGAAACCCTTTCATAAACCCAGAGTCCATGGAAGTGCCCCGAGGTCAAGCCCCTCCTACTTTCTTTTTGTACTTCCAGGTCATCACACTTAACACAAGGTCTCTAAGCTGTGAGCTCTGAGGGGAGGATGCAGTCATTCATTACAGTGTCACTAGCACAGTGCCTGGCAAAGTGTCAGTAAGTAAGAATATAGACCTGAAGGAAATAGGCCAGAATGTTGGCAGTAGTTGCCTCTAAGTGGAGCAACTCACGCAGATTTTTATTCCCCTTTTCCAAGTTTTCTTTATTTTCCAAGATTTCCACAATAATCATGTATTACATCATATTGTTATGACCGCAAATAACAATGACCCTTTAATTATCAAATATGTGGAGAAGGCATAAATACAGGCAACATCAAATACGTTTTCTATTTTAACAGAACAGTGGGATTTCACTTGCACTTTTTAGGTCTTTATCTGGGACAAAACATACAAATGCATCTGAATTACAAACCCATGAGAGAG